>NC_056733.1:1992602538-1992687538 GCF_019279795.1 Protopterus annectens | reverse complement strand
TGATTTCAACTACCCCTCCATTAACTAGGAAGTATACATGACCACTAACGAGCAGGCTCAAAGATTTCTAGATTTTGTCAGTGCAAATGCCCTGGAGCAGCTAGTCTGCCCTCGGGTCATAGCTGGCCTTAGGCACAGGCCAACTAGGTGGCCGCCTAGGCTGCCGCTGTAGCAGGGGCACTTTTCCAGTATTTATTTGGTGTAGGTAGACCAAGCTAGGGGCACTGGTTGGTGTGGTGGGGGATGCTGTGGAGCCCTTTTGCCTATGGCACAAATTGACCTAAGGCCGCTCCTGCCTGGGGTACAAAGGCACAAATAACCTAGACCTGGTACTCACAAATATGGCAGAGAGCTCCACTCGCACCCCCTCCCCCCAAGTGTGATGTCCTCAGTGGTTAGATCAGATCACAAAGCAGTCACCCTTGAAATTAATATAAAACTAGAACCTTCACCTAACCCCAAAACCTTTAAGAATTGTTCTAAGGAAAACTACTTCCTATTAAGTGATGGCATAACTAGTTTGCAAGCTCCACCAAACCCAGAAAACACAGACTCCTATGGGGAGACATATATAAAAGCCATGTATGACCATATAAACAACTGCATAAAAATGTCAGTACCAGGCTGAAATAACCCTAGGACAAACTGCAAAAACAAGCCACCCTGGTGAACCCTGATATAAATAGGTTGTACAACAAAATAAAGAAAATCCTGTCTGGAAGTAAGAGAATGTGCACAACAGAGCAAAAACTCCCTAATTTGTCTAACCAAGCAATTCAGGAACTTGCCAAGTCTTCAAAAGCAAATTTTGAGGCAAAAATTGTCTCCCAAGCTAAGGATAAACATAAGGCATTTTTCAGTTATGTCCGCAATCTAAGCAAACACCCAAAAGTGTGTGGAATTAGTTGTAGATGGCATTACTTATACTCAGCCAAAAGAAATGAGAAATTTGCTGGCTGATAAATTCAGCTGAAATTTCACTTCCCCATCACCTCTGGTTATCCCCCAAGAAATACCTTCCACTATCCCCCTACCTGTTATCACCAAAGAACAGGTCTCCACTGTGCTCTCTAAAGCTAAAAACATATCTTCAGTGGGTCTCAACAGTATCCCAGGATGCCTCTTAAATTGCTTGAAACAGGACCTAGACCCACTAAAATCTCTATTTAGCCACAACCTCCAGAATGGCTTTCTCCCTGTGGAGTGGAGGACAGCAACAGACTATCAACAGGCCTAGGAAATCACACATCCATAAGTTTAAATAGTCTTATATGCAAAGCCATGGAAAGAATAATTGTGGACCTGATAAATAACGACAGGAAACCGCCAAACACTGTACCCAACCCGATTCGACTTTGTCAAGGATAGGTCATGCCTGCTTTGGTGGACTTCTTTAAGAAAGTCAGTAGGCCCATGGATGAAGGTAAAGAGTGCATATTGCCTACCTTGACTTGGCTAAGGCATTTAACACAATTCCCATACCAGGTATTATAGATAAACTCACAAAATTGGGCATAAATTGCTATGTCACCAGATGGATAGCCAAATGGCTTATGGACAGGACACTCCTAAGCCAACAAAAGGCCAGTTACTAGTGGTGTGCCACAGGGCTCAGTGATGGGACCTCTCATGTTCAGAATATAATTATCTGAAGTCGAGGCTAATGTAGAAGGCCTTTGGCTGTGTGTGTTTACTAATGATTGCAAGTCAGGAGCAATCACTGAATTCCCCAGTGATGTAGATGTCCTTCAGAAAGGACTGACTTAGACAAATGATTGGTGCCAGACCCAAGGCCTAAAACTAAATGCAAAAAAAATGTAATCATATCCTTTGGGAAGTCCAAATACCCCTTCAAATTACAACATTAATAGCACAGCCCTATGAGTGGAATCAGAGGTGAGAGATCTAGGTACACAAATATCTAGTAGCCTGATTATGATCATCATGTGTCCACAGTGGTGAGGAACTCCTTCTACATGGCACAGCTTATAAGTAAAGGCATGGCATCCAGATCCAAGGAAGTTTTAGGTCTACTGCCCTCAACCCTCATTAGAGCAATAATTGGGAATAATGCACCTTTTGGCTTGTATTTGACCAGGTATTTTTAACAGCTAAAGTGGACTCATAGGTTCCTTATAAAAAGAATACAGGGTGTAAGCAACATGTGTGATGTGGATAGACTAAAAGTTCTATCCCTTTACTCTGTCTCCTACAAACTATTAAGGGGTGATCTATGCCTAACCTGAAAGGCACTCACAAATCCAGCCCAGATGGAACTGTTACATATGTACAAGAAAAACATCATGAGGGTCACTCACTCTGCGGATCTAAACCTGGTCTCTGACACAAACAAAAAATTCTGTAATGACAGACGTGTCTCAGAGATCACCCCGTTTCTGGAACAGGCTTTCTATTCATGTAAAGCAGAGCCCTTCCCTGACCCTCTTCAAACACATTTTGGATCAATGGATGGGAAATTGTGAATTCACTCCTGGGGTGGTGCCCATGTCCCTTACGTACAGAGACAGTCTATAAAAATACTCAAAAGCATAGGCACAAACCTAAGCCATTCTGTAGCCCTTAGGTACTGGAAATCAGGTAACATTCAGGTAATAATGGCTAGGCTTAGCTGCCTGTTAGTCTGGTAATCTCCTATGAACCTGTAACTTCACTAACAAAAGACACACCATAATGTAAATCCAATATTTCTTGTATTTATTTCACACCAAATGGCTAAAACTCCAACCCACAACAGACACAAGGCCAAGTGTTTCACTCAAAGCTTTTTCAATCTTGTGAGTTCCATACCTGCAAACATGTATAGGTTTTATTTTTCAGCTGGGGCCAATCACTACAAAAGCAATCAAAATATTCTGTCATTAACAAAAGCCTTTGCAGCAAAACTGCTATATGTTCATGTATCACCACTGTCATCTAGCTGATTTTCTTAAATATTGTTAAAACAAAACTTTTACTTTGTAAACATATTTACTAATCTTTTCAATTACAAAGAGTCAATATTCATTTAAATAGTGTTAAAATTCTTCATTCAACCCAGGTTTCAGTAGTACGTCAACATTACAACCCATCTTCTTTCTTTATGATTCAATATTTTTTTCATGTTCACATTTAGAAACCCTGTCAATCCCAACAAAAGTAAACATGGCTGACTTATGTTGAAGCATATGTTCATATACCTGACTATGCTCCCTTTTACATCTAATACTACTTAAATGAATAGCCATTCTAAACTTCCAAGGTAACAAAGTTTGTTCCATATAAAAACTTCCACAATAACATGCTGTCAGGTAAACAATCCTGACACATTAAATTTTGAATTTCAAAAACCTTTGATATATTAATTAAAGTAAAATGCTTAGTTTTGTAACATAATCACAATAAGCACATTTCCCACAAGGTGAGCATCCTGTTGTGGTTCTATTTGTGTCTTTAGTGCCCTGCCTCCCAATCTGTTTTGCAGATAGAAAAATAACTTTTCAAGTTTTTACCATTTGTATACACAAATGTGCACTGTTGTGTCACTTTATTCTCAAAAAATCTATCATTTACTATAATATCCCATTGTTTTGTAATACCTCCTTAATTTTGAATGAGTTTGTTCTGTAAGTTAATAAAAAAAATCTTCCTTTTTCAGACCACTGGGTACCTTCACCATCTTCATTGTCTAATGTGGTCGCCCTTGGCTACTTGCCTCTTAGTTTCTGTTACCGAGGCAATATTACACCTGCTTTGTACAAACTTAGGTTCATAGGTAAGTACTAGGCTATCTCCCCAAGGGCATTTATAAGCCTAGCCAGAATGTGTTGGCTTTCGCCACCCCCTTAGATTAGTTTCCTGTGCCTCTGTCCAGCAGAGCCATTAGTTCCCTGTACCACTGTCCAGCAGAGCCACTGCAGTGATCCCCGGGTTAAATTTTCTTTTCCCATCCACCCGTCAAGGTTTCTCTTGAAGAGTGTTAGTGAGGGACATGCTGAGAAGTGAACTTCTCAGCGTTCATCTGCCTGTGCCTCATAAATCCCATCTTCACTATATATTCTTCTCATTCTTAAGAATGGAGATTTAGGAATATTCTTGGAAATATGTCTGGGATGACAACTATTAGCCTGTAGTAAAGAATTTTTATGGAAGAGTTTCCTATAGATTATGGTTGTCACTGTTACACTTGTCTTTTTCGTCTCCAAAAACTTCTAGAAAACTTGTGCCTGAGAGATTATATCTATCTCAAAATTAATTCCAAGTTCACTTTGGTTCAGGAATGCCACAAATTTTTTCATTTCATATATCCCTCCATTCCAAATCGTCAGTCATCCAAAAATCAGAAATATGATCCAATATATTTGAGAAATTATCACCATTCCAAACATATAATTCCTCAAAAAACATGAAATATCTGTGTAAAAAGAGGAAAAATTTGTTCCATTGACGTTCTACTAATTTGCAAATAACATTCTTCCTGAAGCAAGAAAATATTTTTTGTTAATATTGGGTGTAATAATGTAAGTAAAAGCTTCTTAAAACAGGGCTCATAGATCCCATGTTTATCAATAAAATGTTTTACAGCCCTTCTTTCCCATTCATGCAAAATATTAGTATATAATGCATTTACATCAAGTGTGACTACATATGTTGTATCTTTCAGGGTTTTGCCTTTTAGCATATTTAAGAAATATGTAGTATCTTCTAATCTTCCTGGAATAAAATTCAAAGCTTACTTCAAATAAAACGCCAAACAGACAGAGAAAGGTTCTGTAAATAAGCCTATTCCTAATACCATAGGTCTCCTAGGGGGTGGAAACTATTTTTGTGAATCTTGGGAATAAAATATATAATCTGTGTTCCAGGGTCTTCGACTATAGGTTGTTTAATGTGCTTATTACTAATTATTCCTTGTTCCATACTAATCTGTAAAAACTCATCCAATTGTTTTCAAAAGTGGGGCAGGGTCCAGAAGCCTTACAAATACACCTTTCGATCAGACAACTGTCTTTTGGCTTCTGTTAAATAATTTTTCCCTAAACTACGAGTGCCCTAACTTTATCAGTATTAGTTATGACTATGTTTTTATTTTCCCTTGAGTGTCTCAGAGCTTACCTTTCTTCAGATAACAAATTAGATGAATTATTCAGGAACAAAACAAGTTTTATTTTGAACTAAATATTTCATTAGAGCATTCTCAAAAGTGCAAATTGTGAGGTGATGGGGGGATTAAAATATGGTTTCTTAAATTTAAATACATCCACATCAGCCCCATTCCCAATCTTTTAATGTGTTGCATGCCAGTACATTAAATTTAGCCTTCTACAAAAGACCTGAAGGTCATGCACATCATCTAAAGGTGATCTGATGAATTAAGGAATACATTTCAAACCTTTAGTTAACAGTGATAAACATTCATCAGAAAGTGAAACATTGGTAAGATTAACTACCACATTTTGCACATCTCTATTGCATCAAGTCTTGAAACGGCGTCAGAATTTTTTCTATTTTGCTTCTGTTTTAGCCCCCACATTTTTTGGTGCAGTCTGCCCCTTTAAATTAGATCTTTTTTGATGCGGTGAAGTTTCCATTAAGTCATTGTCCATATCTGTATTCAAGGTAAAATCAATTAGTCTCATATCCCTTCTTAGAAGAAGTACCTGTTACTTCTCTTTTCCTCTTGTTTCTGCTTTTATTCTTAGGACCAGAAAGCCCCTTAGCAAAATGCACCCCTTTCTTCTGCTTATGCCACACAAATGTTGAATTGTTGTGATAGTCCCCCAAGTCTCTTTTAATTTTTTTTAAAGTTTCTAGTCTTTAGGTTCATAGGTTTGTACTAGGCTATCGGCCCTAGGGCCTATACAAGCCTAGCCATAACAATTCCCTGGATATTTCTTCCCACAATATTTACTTCTCTGGACCCCTGTCTAGCAGGGCGACAGACATGATCCCCGGGGCGAATTTCCTATCTCCCATCCAATCATCAAGGTTCCTTTTGAAGAGGGCCAATGAGGCACTCTGTTTGACATGTATTGGCAGTCTATTCCAGAGTATGAGGAGTCTCTGGGTCAGGAATCTATCCCTCCAGCATGTTTTGTTCATTGTGATGACAAGGTTTAGATCCCTGGAGCGTGTGGCTCTGAGGGATTGGGATTTCTTTAAGTGGAGCAAGTCCAACAGCTCAGGGTTTGACATGGCCTTGTATGTTAAGCAGAGATTGCCTCTGAGTAGACGATATGCCACAGAGTATAGCTGGGATTTTTTTAGACTGTCAGCATATGGCATCTGCTTTAGGCCTGTGATTCTTTTAGTGAGGTATTTCTGTGGCCTTTCCAGCTGTTGCAGAGGTCTTGTGAGGTACATACCAAACGGGGCATTATACTCTAATTGGTCTAATGAGGGATGAGTACAGTGGGACAATGACCTTCTTTTTTCTGGATGAAAAGCCCTTAGTGATGGTGTGCCACATAGAAGGATTTCCTGACTGTTGTGGCAATGTGGTTATCGAAAGTGAGACCACTGTCCACCTGTGTCCCTAAGTCTCTCATCATACCTTCGATGTTTAGTGTACTGCCACCTATGTGGTAATTCATGGGTACATGTTTTTTTCCAAAGGGGATAACTGTACATTTCTTGGCATTAAGCTTGAGCCCATGGCACTGGCACCAGGCATCTGTTTCTGTAAGGCCCTTTTGTAGAATATCCACATCATTTGGGGATTCAATAACGGCTACCAGTTTGCAGTCCTCTGCGAACTTTGTTAGCCAGAGTCCCTTAGTGTTGGCCTGTACTTCAGAGAAATAGATGCCAAACAAGAGTGGTCCCAGGACTGAACCCTGAGGTACTCCACTTATCACTTGTCTGAAGCTGGATTTGGAGTCGGCTACTTTTACAGTCTGGGTTTTGTCAGTAAGCCAGTTGGCAACCCATCAAGTGACATAGGGGTTTATACCCAGCTTAGTAAGTTTATCTATGATTCCAGAGTGGGGGATGGTGTTGAATGCCTTGGCGAGGTCCAGATACGCTGTGTGGACTGCCTTACCCTCGTCCACAGCTCTCGAGACTGATTTGAAGAAGTCAGTCAGATTCAGGAGACAAGATCGGCCCTTAACAAACCCAAACTGGGTGGGGTCCAGTGCTTGAAGGCTGCCAATGTCTTTGTTTATAAGTTCCATGCCCTTGCAGATCAGGCTTGTCAGACTGATGGGACGGTAGTTCTCGCGATCCAAGGCGGATCCCACTTGTGGAGTGGGATAACTGTAGCTGTGTAACACTCAGTGGGCACGAAGCCTGAGGTGAGGCTATGATTAAACATGACACTTAGATGAGGTGCTAGTTCATGTAGTACTCAGCCTGGGATGTCATCTGGTCCCAAGGATGCTGTATTCTTAGCTTTGGAGAGTGCGGTTTCTACCTGTGTGACTGTGATTAACAGAATTTGGCAATCTTTTGGTATTGAGATGGGCCATTTAGGAGGTGAGAGGGGGGTGATGTTGGCACTAAATCGATCTGCCAGGATATTGGCAATATCCTTGGGATCAGTATATTTAATGCCATTCTGTTGTAGCTCAGAGCAGATCTGAGCATTGCCATTTAGATTCATGACATAACTTTAGAATGTCTTGTGGTTGTCTTTGGAATCTTTGGCAATTTTATTTTCGTAACTAGCTTTTGAGGATTTTATGAGGGATCTCAGCTTCTTACTGAGGCTGGTGAGGGAGTTTTTTTGCATCCTGGGATTTTCCTCTTTTGTGCAACAGTTTCTTCCTTCTGTTGTATAGTTTGCTTATAGCAGGGGACCACCAGATTGGCTTCCTTTTTTGGAGAAGAGCATCTTGGTTCTATTTGGGATGGCCCAATTCATGCACAAGTGGATGTGCTCGTACAGTGCCTTAGTGTAGGATTCTGCAGTCGAACTTTCAGATCCCGTCTGCATGGGTGTCATGAAGTTTGTCACTTCTGACTTCAGTAGCATGAAGTTGGCTTTGGAGAAGTTTTTTAAGGAGGTTTCCTTACTGGGGGGTGGGCACCCCATGCGCAAACTCGTATGCGAATCTGGTCATGTACCAATGGGAAAGCACCTATTTGTTCAACAGTGAGTTCTTTAGGCACATTTTGCTATACAGACGTTTTGTGGATGATATATTAATCGTTTGGGATGAAAGTTTAGATCTATTGAAAGATTTTATTTACTTAGAGTCTACTACTAACTTTCTGAGGTTCACAATGGAAGTATCCTCTGTTAAGTTGGATCTTTTAGACATCACAATACTTAAGAGACTCCGATGGTTTGATTTCAACCACTCTGTAAAGGAAACAGTGCTGGAAAAACTCATTGTTACACTATAATAGTATGCATCCCCGTTTTGTGTTCCCTAATATTGTTAAAAGTCAACTTATGAGGGTCATAAAACTGTGTAGAAGTGATATTGACAAAAACTTACAAATAGATTTTATGGATGAGCTATTTCAGGAAAGAGGCTATACTGCCTCTTTAATACAAGATGTGAAACACTCTGTATTAAACACAGTGGATGATGCTATAGTAGGTCCTAAAACTTGCAGGTATTCTATGACAAGATATAATAATACTAGATCTAAATATAATCAAACTAAGGTAGTCTTTATGACTAGATATACTAGTGATATCAAGTATATTACTAGTATTATTAGGAAAAACTGGAATGTATTATTAATAGCTCATCAGTGTTCCAAGTTAGCAGGGCGATTCCCCAATTTTAGATATAGGAATAGCAAAAATCTAAAAAGACTACTATGTATTGAGAAGGTTATTCTGCTAAATAACAGTGTAGGTAGGTGGATTTTAAGACATGGTACTTTTCCATGTAACAGATGTAATATGTGCAAATTTATGCTAATGAACACTAGTTCATTCATTAGAAAATGTTTATCACCAGTTTATTCATCCTGATCTTGATTATATTTTTACACCTATTTTTTATGCTACTTGCGAGAGCGTGAACTTAATATATTTAGCTACATGTACAGAATGTATGGCTTTCTATATAGGCATGACATCAAGAAGATTGAAAGATCGGATATATAATCATATTTATGATATTAGGAAAATGAATCAAAGCAACGCCCTGGCTAAACATGTGGCCATATATCCTGATCACGCCTTTAAGTTTTGAGCTCTACAAGTTGTAGGTATCAACAAACGGGGGGGTGATAAAATGAATTATTTAGAGACAGTTGAGTTGAACTGGATTCTAAAAATGAGGGCTCATGTTGAGCCAGGACTCAACCAATATGTTAGTATAAAACCTGTTCTGGTAGCACGTAATTAATTAGTTGATTATAGGAATAATATTGTTCCATTTATCTGCATTTGTATTTTGTACTTGCATTTGTTTATTATTATTCTCATGACAGATTGTACACACATCATATCTAGCATGAGTCATGTGCGTTTGGTATGATGTGTGTCTTAACTCTACATACTTTATATGCTCTTAGTACTGTTTTATATATATATATATATATATATATATATATATATATATATATATTGCTATTAATAGACATTATATAGTTCATTGTTCTACTAGGTTATTTTATTATCTTTATTCCACCTCATTTGGTAAGGATGTTTTATAATAAATATTTTTTGTTCATTTTTTATTTTAATTTTAGTTGTTTAGTATTTCATGAAGTTTTTATACATATATAGTGTATATTTTAAAGGGTTGAGTGAACTGCTCTGTGTTGGTTCTATTTTATTCTTAATTCTATGAGTTATTATTTTATCGCGCTGCTTTAATTGGCTTAACAGCTTGTTCAATTGATTCATTGATTTATGAATTAATTGATTAATAATTATATATAAGAGCTTTTGTTGAGCATCAATGTTAAAACCTGAAGAAGCGTGTTGTATACACGTGAAAGCGCTTGTTTTATCGAATAAAATAGTTTATATTTCTTATCTCATCGTGGTGGTCTCTACCTGTGCTGTTTTATGAGCTCAGAGCAGATCTGAGCATTGCCATTTAGATTCATGACATAACTTTAGAATGCCTTGTGGTTGTCTTTGGAATCTTTGGCAATTTTATTTTCGTAACTAGCTTTTGAGGATTTTATGAGGGATCTCAGCTTCTTACTGAGGCTGGTGAGGTAGTTTTTTTGCATCTTGGGATTTTCCTCTTTTGTGCAACAGTTTCTTCCTTCTCTTGTATAGTTTGTTTATAGCAGGGGACCACCAGATTGGCTTCCTTTTTTTGGAGAAGAGCATCTTGGTTCTATTTGGGATGGCCCAATTCATGCACAAGTGGATGTGCTCGTACAGTGCCTTAGTGTAGGATTCTGCAGTCGAACTTTCAGATCCCGTCTGCATGGGTGTCATGAAGTTTGTCACTTCTGACTTCAGTAGCATGAAGTTGGCTTTGGAGAAGTTTTTTAAGGAGGTTTCCTTACTGGGGGGTGGGGGTGGGATGTGGATGTCAAAGGTGATTTGCTTATGGTCAGACCTGACCAACGAGGGGGTGACCACTGGTGTGGAGCATCTATCTCCCATGTTGGTAATGACCAGGTCTAGGATATTGGAGCCCCTGGTGGGACAATGGATTAGTTGATCCAGGGCGTTGGAATTTATGAATTCCAAGAACCGTTGGGAAAAGTTGGTACCCGAGTAGTTTTCCCAGTTAATGGCAGGGTAGTTGAAATCACCTAGTATTAGGGTGTTTGGTTGTATATTAATATTTTCCAGTATGTTTAGAAAGGTGTAGTGAGAATCTTTGGGCATGGTGGGGGATCTATAGCAAGCTACAATTTGGATTGCAGTCTTACCTAGTGTTAGTTGAACCTGGAGAATTTCAGATGCATTGTGTTGGGCAACTAGCCTGGAGGTGTGAATATCTTTGGTGAATATGGACACTCCTCCACCTTTAGTGTTTCGATCTTGGTTTTGTGGCCGAAAAGTGAGGTAAGAGTTGTAGCCTGGTATTGCAGGGGTGCTCTCTGGAGCCTTGAACCAGGTCTTAGTTACTGCACAGATATCTATGTTCTCCATTTTTAGGAGTGCCTCGAGAGAGTGCATTTTGAGGTTTAGACTTCTAGCATTGAGTAGCATTACCTTCAGATTTTGCATGCTTGTATCTGTTACGGTGGTGGTTTTATCCTTTGAACCTTGTCTAAAAAAGGCACTATAGGGGTGGCAAGAGCTTTAGCCAGTAACCTGAATCCCATGGGTGACAGATGCAGACCATCTCTGGCAAAGCATCGTGGTTTGTCGATCGTGTCTTCCCAGGCAGACAGATACTGGATCCCCTTTGAATGACACCAGAAGCTTAGCTAATTGTTGAAGTCAATCATTTTGTCCTTATACTGTGGTATCATTCTGGGTGAAGGCAGGATGTTACTCGGGGCTAGGGTCATACCTGCCTGGGCCACATGATCCATGAGCTCTTCCATGTCTCTTTTCATGTAGTCCAGGGAGGTACGTCTCAAGTCATTCACTCCAGCGTGGACAATGACAGAGTCGTATTTGTACTTGTGGAGTGACTTGAGTGCATGCGTTATGTGGTGGATCCTGGCACCTGACAGGCAGTTGACTGTAATTTTCTCCTTGTTCAGCCTGGTGAGTGGGACATCAGTGTCACCTGTGACTAAAGTGTTGGGTACATTGTCTTGCCTTAGGGGCTGTTGTTGGGTGGCATACTGTTGTGAGCTATGTGTCACTTTAATTCGACATCTAATTTATCAATTTCATTTTAAAATCATACAGAAACAGAGGATATTTCATGTCATTAACAAAACTGAAAGCAGTTACATCAGCATATAAAATATCAAAAATCCTGTAATAATTTCCCACAAAAAAAGATTAACAAACATAAGGGAACATAACATTCTGTGTGGTATTCCACTTACTGATGAAACCAGCATCTTCCACTGCAACTCCCGGTTCTAAGCAGACATGCAAACCACATGGTGCCATCTGTTTATAATATGTCTTTAGAGTCTGTAAGTGCCATTTAGTCCTGACTTTTTTGTGTTCACACTGAGTGCAGTAAATGCTGATTCAGTAGTTAAATCACCACTATTTGTATTTGGTTGAATGCCCAGTTCACTCTTTACTGCAACATCAGGAACAGTTAATTCTAACCATGGAACAGCCTTCAGATCCAAAGACAGCCCATAAATTAATGTCTATAAGTCACAGGCAGCCATGGACTCTTGTTCTATTCTTGGTGGTTGAAACCAAATGTATTAATCTTTCCAAGAATTCCAATATTTAGAGAAAACACCAACTGCAGGAAAGGAGTGATGTAATGCGGTCTTATCTCCCCTACATTCATTACTGACTGGCTCGGAGCCGAGAATCTGCTCCGACTCGGCCGCTATAAATAGCACGAAGTCTCTAATTGGCTGGGCTAAGCCTGTATCCCAGGATGCACCACCCCCAAACCCCCAGACCTTGTTTGCTGCTTGTTGAGTGAAGACGTGGTCTCGAGCTTGGCTGTGGCTAAGTACCTTATTTGAGCTATTTACTTAGTTTCTTGTAATTTTTTTTTCCAACCAAAAGCTATTTTAATAGCTACGTTCTGTGTATTTGGTGTTTTGTGACTGTTTTCCATTTTTAGTTATAGTTGTGGTATCCTTGTGTTTGGCGGGCTAGGCCCGTTTAAGTTAGAGGGCCTTAGCCCTGTTCACTGTGTTTCCTTGTTGGTTTTTGGGGTGTTTGAGTTAGTCCCTTCCTCCTTTCCCTTTCATGTTGGTGTCTGGTTTTGTGTGGAGATTTGAAATGTCAGGCAAAGATCAGTAGGAGCATAGGCCTTCTGGTTTTAAAAAGTGCGCCAAATGTTCCTATAAGATGTCTCTGACTGATGGCCATGCCATCTGTGTGTATTGTTTGGGCGCTATACACTTGCAAGAGTCCTGCAGTGTGTGTCATTCGTTTAGTTCCAGGGTCTTGCAAGAGAGAAAAAATAAGTTGATTCTCAAGGGTCTGGTAAAACCTGCCTTTGAAGAAGCTTTGGCGTCTTCTCCCCCTAGCGGGAAATCTAAGACAAAAAAGAGATCTCCGGCTCCATCTAGTTCGTCGGAGCCATCAGAGAAAAGATTAAAGACTGTTTCACCTTCCTCGGCTCCATTGGTCTCGGAGCCACAGGAGATGCTGTCGGTACTGGAGACTGCTTCTTCGGTCCCACTGCCGCCAGAGCCGAAGGAGGTTTCTGTTGTGTTGGAGCTGACTTCGGCTGCAATTGTCTTGGAGCAGATTCGGAGCCACTCTCCTAGCTTTACGTTGGATCCATTAGAGAAGACTTCTCGACCCCCTTCTTTGTCCTCCAAGTCCTCCAGGTTGTCTGATTTAGATAGGGTGGTGCAGAGGCTCCTCCAGTCAGCAGTGTTAACAAAATTATTCTCGGCTCCAGCCCAGTCGGCTCCAGACCCTGCCCTTTTGTTGGTTCCAATTATTCCTCCTCCGACCACCTCTGTGTCATCGGAGCCAGAGTGTTCTGAGTCGAGTGAGGTCCTTGGGTCAGCTCCGAAACCCCCTTTGAGTTTTTTGGCTCTGACCTCGGCTCCAACCTTTTCGGTTCCATTTAATGGTTTCAGCACTTGGGTTTCATCGGTCGGACCCTAGGGGGATACATCGGGGCTCCAGACCTCGGCTCAGAGTCTCCCTCTTGGTGCTTTGGCCGGGGGAACCCCTGTTCCGATTGTGGTCTAGGAGACGGGTCACTCCCCAGATTCAGGTGGACCCGCCTTCGAGGCCATGAGGAGCGCACTGGCCAGGTCTTCGGTGACATCACTCGAGTCAACCACTCCTTTCCCGGACAACGTGACTAGAGCCTCTGATGCCCCCCTATCAGCAGGCAGCGGGGCTCGAAGGTCTTAGGATTCCCCCATGCGTGGTCCCCTGCTTTCTGAGGGCCCTTCCGAGTCTTTGCCTGAAGAGCCTCCCAGAAAGACGTTGTGTAAGAGGAAGCACATATACTCCCCAGATGAGTCTGTCACCTCAGACACCGACCTCGATGATGCAGAGGGGTCCCCAAAGTCATCCTCCAATGTCTCATTCTCCGACATCCTGGAGATTTTGAGACAGAGAGGTGACTGGCCTTCCAAAACCCCCTCTGAGGAGGAGTCTGTCTTCCTCAAGGCCTTCAGAGCCCGACCTTCCACCTCCTGGGTGTCTCCCCCCTTCGATGAATTGTTGGACCTTATTTGTCGAAGGGTGTGGGAACACCCTGACTCTGTGGAACTGGTTCCCAGCCACCCGAACAAGTTCTTGTCTGTGCCTCCTGGGAAAGAGTTCTTGACAAAAGGAGTTCCTCTAGATGCTATGGTGGTGGCGTCTGCCACTCAGCAAGAAGTTGCAGAGGCTTCTGCTTCCATTCATCCTCCTAACAAGGAGTCTAGGAGTATGGATCGATATGGAAAGCGTACCCTGTCCTCAGCGACCTTTACTTTGCGGTCGTTGAATTATCTGTCATTTTATGAGGCTCCAAAGAGATCTCCTCAAGGAGTTGGGAGATACTCTGTCAGGTAACTTGCCTGAGGCAGTGAACCAGACTGTCAACGCCCAGCTGTCTACCCTGTCTTCTATTGTTAACTCGTCCATGAGGCTCATATCCTATGCAGCCGAGGGGGCGGGTAGAGCAGCTAGCGCAGGCGTAGCCCTAAGAAGGCAAGCCTGGATGCACCTGTGTCACTTCGCGGAGGCCTTCAAGTCTTCCTTCACGGACGCTCCCTTTGATGGGTCCTCCCTCTTTGGACCCAAAGTGAAAGACAGTCTCACCAGATGTGAGCAGGAGGGTAAGACTTTGCCGTAGGGGCCCGTTTTTCGCTTCCCTCTAGACCTTATCCCAAGGCGCAGAGGGGAAGAAAGATGTGGTTCAAGAAGTCTCAGAAGTCTTTTCCTGACTATCATGGTGACCCCCCACTCCAGAGGCAGAGGAGGGGGGAATTACTCTGGAAGACGTCGCCCTAGGGGTGGGGGAGGGGCCCATGCAACTCAGGAGACCGCGAGTCCTTTCGTGGTTCCTCCTACCAGCGTCCCTGAGGGACTGCCCGGCTGTGCCTCTCCGGAGCCAGTCGGGGGTTGTTTCTCGAAGCATCTTCAAGCCTGGGGAAACATCACTCAGGATCGATGGGTGCTTCGAATTATTGCCAGAGGTTACACCATTCCCTTTATCGCACCCCCTCCGCCATCCAAGAGAGTCCCAGATGTTCCACCCAGTCAAAGGTATCACGCAGCATTAGAAGTCTGAAAGCTGCTGGAAAAAGGAGTCATCCAACCAGTCCCCTCAGACCAGATCAGATCAGGAACTTACTCAAGGTTATTTTTGGTGCCGAAAAGAACAGGGGACTTGAGGCCTATCCTGGATCTCAGCCATTTAAACCGCTTCGTCAGGAAGTCCAAGTTCCGAATGGTCACTCTTCAAACCATTTTCCCCTTGCTGGAAAAAGGAGTATGGATATGCTCCATCGATCTCAAGGATGCCTATTATCACATCAAGATAAACAAGGCCTCCAGGAATCACTTGTGCTTCCAGCTGTGAGCCAGTCATTTCCAATTCCGAGCCCTGCCCTTTGGTCTCACCACAGGCCCCAGGGTGTTTACCAAATATCTGGCAGTGGTGACTGCTCACCTGAGATGTCTAGGATTCCAGGTGTTTCCTTACCTAGATGACTGGCTTCTCACCGCCCCCACCAGGCATCTACTTGTTCGAGACATGGAGGCCACCATCAACTTGGGTCAGCTCCTAGGGATTACTTTCAACTGGCAAAAATCTGTCTTGCTGCCATCACAACATGTTGCATTTATCGGCGCAGAGCTAGATTCCGTAGAAATGAGGGCTTTCCTTCCTAAAGAAAGAATAAAAGTGCTACAGGCTCAAGTTTTGGCCTTATTACCTCTGAAAAAGGTCCGAGCCAGACTTGTTCTTCAGTTACTAGGTTCCATGGCGGCCACCATCCTACTAGTACCCCTGGCCAGGCTACATATGTGGATACTCCAGTGGCTTCTTTTGGTCCAGTGGTCCTTTCAAGAATGCCCTCTGTCTCGTCCGATTCTTATAACGGAACAATGCCGACAGGACCTGCGTTGGTGGCTTCATTCACCCAATCTGAACAAAGGAAGATCCCTGAACCCTCCGCCCCCTACTGCCACAGTGACCACGGATGCCTCCCAGACAGGGTGGGGGGCATTATCTGGGCAGGACAGTCCAAGGCACGTGGCAAGATCACGAGGTACACTTGCATATAAATGTCCTGGAGATGAGAGTGTTGCTATTAGCGTTGCAGGCACTTCACAGCTCTCTTCACAAGGGAACTATTTCAATTCTTTCCGACATGTCATTTGTGTGGTACCTGAACAAGCAGGGGGGAACCAAGACCTATCCCCTTTGCAGAGAGGTCATGAGAGTGTGGAACTGGGCGGTGTCTTCCCAACACTTTCTAGTGGCAACACACATTCCGGGGAAGTCCAATGTGATAGCAGACAGGCTAAGCAGAGCTATTCTGATGCCTCACGAGTGGTCCCTGAACGATTGAGTTGCTGCTCAGATCTTCTCCAGGTGGGGTCTACCTTGCTGCGACCTCTTTGCCAGTCCCCTCAATGCCAAGTGCAGCAGTTACTTCACTCTGATCCCCCCTCAGGGGGAGTCACCCAGGGACGCTCTAGTCCACAATTGGACCCCTGGTCTGCTCTATGCCTTCTCTCCATTTCCTCTGCTGCCAAGAGTGATTCAGAAGGCAATTTCCTTGGGAAGCAAAATGATTTTGATCGCATCACACTGGCCCCGTCAAGTTTGGTTCCCCTTTCTCCGGAGATGTACCATGGACAGTCCTTGGATTCTGGATCCAGTTCCAGACCTATTGACTCATCTGTCAGGGCAGTTCCACCCATCCCTGCAAACCCTCAAGCTCACTGCCTGGCTTCTCCACTTCCATCCTTAGTCAGACAGCTTTCCTTTACACCGGAAGTGGTACATATCCTATCTTCTTCCCACAAGCCATCCACTAGAAAGATATACTCCAGTAAATGGAAGAGATTTGCTATCTGGGCCCAGTCACATAATCTAGATCCCTTTACAGCCCCTGTGATGGCAGTTTTGGATATTTTAGCTACTCTTTTCAGACAAGGTTCCTCTGCCTCCACTATTAAGGTTCAGCTGGTGGCAATTTCTAATTTTCACGTTTCATATGAGCCTTCCCTCATGGGCCATAAACTGTGTAAAGCATTCCTAAAAGGAGCCTGGTTACTTCGTCCCCCAGTTTCACAGCCAGTCTTGCCATGGGATTTAAACTTGGCACTTAGAGCCATAACTTCTTCTCCCTTTGAGCCTGCAGCCACTTGTGAATTAAAATATTTGTCTTGGAAGACGGCCTTTCTGGTGGCCATTACTTCAGCCAGAAGGGTTTCAGAGCTTCAAGCCCTTTCTGTCAAACCTCCTTATTTGATTTTTCATAAGGATAGAGTATCCTTGAGACTCTACCCTTCCTTTCTTCCTAAGGTTTCTTCTACCTTCTGTCTTCACCAATCCATTGAGTTACCGGTGTTTTTCCCACACTTTTCAAACAAGGCAAAATTCAAGTTTCACCAATTGGATGTACATAGACAACTGAGGTTTTATTTGCACAGGACAAAACAAGAGAGGAAATCAGATCAGTTGTCTGTGTCCTTTTCAGAGAACAGGATTGGTAGCCCTGTGATCAAAGGCACTATTGCAAGGTGGATTAAGGACTGTATCTCATTTATTTACACATCGGCAGGTAGAGATCTACCTTTCCCACTTAAGGTGCATTCCACCAGGGCTATGGCTACCTCAGTGGCTTTTCATGCTAGGCTCTCTTTGGATGAAATCTGTGCGGCAGCCACCTGGGCTTCCCCACACACCTTTATTTCTCATTATAAGCTGGACGTGGCTTCTAAAGGCCGGGCTTTCTTTGGTTCCACGGTGCTCAGGAGTGTTTTCCCATGAGCCTCCCAGGATATAGGTGCTAGGGACGCTGTCCCATCAGTAATGAATGTAGGCGAAATAGGACCACATTACATCAATTAGTTATGTACTCACCATAACAATAGATGTATGTGGTCCATCTCGCCTACATTCTTACGTACCCACCCACCTTCCCCCTTCCTGGTGGACTTGGAGGAAATTTATTTTCTTAGACCCTTCTGAGGATATTATTTTTTCTCTCTTCATGCTGTGTGTTCCTGTGGGGTTATGTATGTGTAATGATTATATTGTGGCAAACAAGATCTGGGGGTTTAGGCGTGGTGCATCCTGGGATACAGGCTTAGCCCAGCCAATTAGAGACTTTGTGCTAGTTATAGCGGCCGAATCGGAGCCGATTCTCGGCTCCGAGCCCGACAGTAATGAATGCAGGCGAGATGGACCACATACATAGTACAGTTGTGTACACCTACCATAAATGTAGATGTTCGAGTGTCTTCACTGTTGCAGTCATGACTGTAGGGTTCTCCCCTGCCGGCAGGCAGCCCCAGGTCGGCCAGAATCCCAAAGTCTGGGTCCGGCGTCGGCTGTTCAACCATGCTCCCTGACGTCAGAGTGCCAGAAGTACAAAGCTGACAGCCGACGCCATCTTCTCCAGTCCTTCTTGCCCCAGATGTCAGGAGTCCCAAAATGAAAAAGGTCCCATAACCTTTGCAAATACACCTCAGAAGAATGGTGAAAAAAGGAAATACACAAAAGTAAAAATAAGAGGGACAGGAGGGAGGCCCAGACTGCAACAGTGAAGACACTCGAACATCTACATTTATGGTAGGTGTACACAACTGTACTATGTTCATCGTGTTTCACTGTTGCAGTCATGACTGTAGGGTAGAATCCCAAAGCTGAAAGAAAGGGAGGTGGTCATAAAGAGGAAGGGGCAGCTAAAAGGCCCTGCAAGACTGCAGAGGCAAAGCCTGCCCTAGACTTAGAGTAGAGAGGTAGATTGTAGTGCTTAGAAAATGTATGCACTGAACTCCAAGTTGCAGCTTCCAAAATATCCTTGGTAGGAACTCCCCTGAGGAAGGCCGCAGAAGTGGCAGCAGCTCTGGTGGAATGAGTCTGTATACTCCCTGGGATTTGCTTTCCATGGTGAGAATAACAACATCTGATTCCATGAGCAATCCATTTAGAAATGGTCTGTTTTGAAATGGCTTTACCTTGGGAACTGGAAGCATAAGAAACAAACAATTGTTCTGATTTTCTGATGTCCTTGGTTCTGTTCAGGTAAAAACGTAGCTGTCTGTGTACATCCAAGGAATGTAAGATCCTTTCCCCTTTATTTTGAGGAGTGGGGAAAAAGGTTGGCAAGTGTATAGTTTGATTTAAAGCCACTTTGGAAACCACCTTAGGCATGAAGGTAGGATTAGTCCTCAAAGATACCCTGTCTTGATGAAAAATAATATATGGTTCCACAGCCATAAGAGCTTGTAACTCTGAAACCCTCCTGGCAGAGGTTAGGGCTAACAGGATGGCTGTCTTCCAAGATAAAAACTTGATGTCAGAAGAAGTAGCAGGCTCAAAAGGAGGCAAGGTTAGTTTTCCAAAACATAGTTGAGATCCCAAGCAGGAATAGGAGGAGATCTAGGAGGTCTTAAGTTCTTAGCTCCTCTGAGAAACTGTCGCATGAGCTGGTGGGAAAAGATGGGAGGGTCTGTATTATAATGAGCAGAAATAGCAGAGGCATGTATTTTAATGGAAGAGAAAGAGAGACCCTTATGTAAGAGATCTGTCAAGTAAAGTAAAATTAAAGTAATGTTGGGAAGAAGAGGATCAGAATCCTGAGCCTGCATCCAGGAACAAAATCTTTTCCATTTTCCTGCATAAGATTTTCTAGTGCTAGGACGTCTGGCTTCTAAAATGACATCCATAACCTGCTTGGGCAGTAAAGAAGAAATCAAAGGCCCTGGATTAACCAGGCCGCCAGGCTGAGAGTTCTGACATGAGAGTGTAGAACCTGACCCTGATGTTGGGACAGAAGGTTCGGAGACTGAGGTAAAACCCAAGGGGGCTCCAGGCATAGGTTTTTTAGAGTTGGATACCAAAACTGCTGAGGCCAATTTGGAGCCAGCAAGATGATCATCTTGGGCTTGTCCTGTTTTATCTTCAATAAAACCCGTGGAAGAAGAGGGAGAGGCGGAAAGGCATATCCCGAGAGGTTCCTCCAACTGAATGACAGGGCGTCCACTTTCCAAGCTTCTGTGTGGAAAATCCTGGTGCAAAAAGTCTGTAGCTGATGATTGAGATGGGATGCAAAGAGGTCTATGTGAGGACATCCCCAGACTGCTGTTATCATCCTGAATATTTTGGTGTCCAGCATCCACTCGTGTGGATCCGAAAGATGTCTGCTCAGACTGTCTGCCAGGAAGTTTTGTTTCCCTGGTAGAAACTGAGCTTGAAGATCCATATTGCAAGATAGAGCTCTGTTCCATAGATCCATAGCTAGTCTGCAAAGGGGGTAGGAATGAGATCCCCCTTGCTTGTTTATGTACCACATAACTGTGGTGTTGTCTGTCCGCATTAACAGTTGTCCTGGTTATATAAGATTACTGAAGGCCAATAGAGCTTTCTGAATGGCTAACATTTCCTTTAAATTGATATGCAGGTGCTTCTGATCCTTTGTCCAAAGGCCCTGCAAACAATTGCCCTGAAAATGGGCTCCCCAAGCATAATCCGAGGCGTCAGTGGTTAGAATCTGAGAGGCAGGAGGCAGACAGAAGGGCTTCCCTTTGTTTAGAGCACATGCCCTGGACCACCAAAGAAATTCTTTTTGAAGGCAAGGAAGAACGGAGATTAGTATGTCTACTGTGGCAATGCTGAGACCATACACTTTTTAGGTACCACTGTATTTTCCTCATGTGTAGTCTTGCATATGGTACGAGAAGGATGCAGGAGGCCATGTAACCCAAAGCCTGCAGGAATTTCCTTGCAGATAGATGAGTTAAAGTTGCCAAGGTTCTGAAAGTTGAAGCCAGCTGTAACTGTTTTTCGGATGTCAGAAATGCCATCTGGGTTGTGGTGTTTAGAAGTGCACCCAGAAAAGTTATCTGTTGTGATGGTGTCAAATTTGACTTTTTTATGTTTACAGAGAATCCCAGGAACTTGAAGAGGTTCTGTACAAATTCTAGATGCTGGAGTAAGACATCCTTGCTGTCTGCCTGAATTAGACAATCATCCAGATAAGGGTAAATTTGAATTCCCTTGAGTCTGCAGTAAGCTACTACTGGAGCCAGGCATTTGGTGAAGACCCTGGGCGCAGTAGATAATCCAAAGGGCAGCGCATAGAATTGAAAGTGCCTCAATCCGGCTTTGAACCTGAGGTATTTTCTGCGATCCTGCCTGATGGGAATGTGTAAATATGCCTCCTTTAAATCCAAAGTTACCATCCATGCATTTTTGGACAGCATTGGAAGTAGCTGCTGTAGAGTAAGCATCTTGAATTTTGGAATCTCTGGAAAGGTGTTCAAGAACGACAGATCCAGAATAGGTCTCCATGAGTTTTGCTTCCTTGGGACTAGAAAGAGCCTTGAATAAAACCCTTTTCCCATCTCTGAAAGAGGAACCAGTTCTATGGCATTCATAGCCAAAAGAGCTTCCACCTGGTTTAAGGCCTCCGTCCATTGATGTTTTGGAAGGTCTGGCCATCCGCTTGGCCTTGCCAAGGTATGAAAATGGAATTTGTAACCTCTTAAAACCACATCCAAAACCCATTTGTCTTGGGTTATTTGAGTCCAATTTTGATAAAAAAGAGAGAGTTTTCCTCCGAGAGGGGTTTCCAGGCAAGAAGTTCCTGTAGCCCCACAGAGGGAGTCATTGAGTTTGTTTCCTTTGAGATTGTGACCTGTCCTCTCCTCCCCTAGGGGTGGAAGCAGTCCACTGTCTTGGTTTATAAGCAGCTTGTGATTGAGGCCTCCCTCTGGAACATCTGTATCTACCCCTCTGAGGCCTGTCTGAAGTGGGAAAGGACCAATTTTTTGAAGGCCAATTCCTGCTAAATCTAGGAGGCTGTACTTGTAAGAAATCTTTAACTGTTTGCATGGATTTCACCTTATCCTCCATCTTTTTAATCACCTCTTCAGCTTTCGATCCAAACAAAACATTATGCTGAACAGGAGCATCCAATAATTTTGCCTTTACCTGTTCAGGTAAATTTTGTTCCTTTAGCCATGCATGCCTCCTAATGACTGTGCCAGAGGCCGCAGCCCTACAAGAAGCCTCCAAGGCATCAAATCCACAGTGTAAACCATGCTTCCCAACCTGTTCAGTGGCATGCAATAAGTCATGTAATTCCTTATCACCTGCACAGGCAGAAATGGAAGTAAGCTTTTGTTTTAAGACAGACAATAGAAATTGCTGGTATTTAAACATATGAAACTGACAGTTTAAAGCCCTAATGGACAAAGTAGCAGAAGTGTACACCTTTTTGCCCCATCTTTCTAAGGATCGAGAATCCTTTTCAGTAGGAGTAGGATTTTTGGCAGAAGCGGCGTTTAGCTCCCTTAGGACCCTGAGAAATGGTTTCAGGGTCAGCAGAAGGGTTCTTGTATAAAAACTGATGGGAATCAGGAACCCTGTAATATCTATCAGGCTTCACAGGAGCAGGAGGAAAAGAGTCAGGGGTTAAGTTAGCCTCTGAAAAGGCATCATCCACAATATCCAAAACAGGAGGAATAGCCAGGGGGCTATGTTGGGGAAGAAGAAGAAATTCCCTCAGTCTTTTCTTGGATTCCAAATACTCCTGTCCTTCCCAGTGGAAATGTTCCCTCATTTCATGCAAAGTTTCCCCAAAAGAGAAATCCTCAGGGGGAAAAGCTGAAGGAATGGATTCTTCAGCATCAGAATCCTCATAAGGAGGGAAAGAATATTCCTGATCAGAAGAAGAAACTGAGGAAACAGAAGCCTGATCAGAGGAATCATAAGAAACATCCTGCCTTGGCCTTTTGTCTGGAGGGGGATGAGAACCCCTAATCATAGTAAGTAAATCCTCCGCCATCTTGAGTAACTGTTTCTGTGACTTGGGAGCTGGTTCAGAAGAGGCCTGTGTAGAAGTCTTTGATTTTGAAGGAGTCTTTGCCTTTGTCTTTGTCTTTGCCTTTATTAGTAGCTGAGTAGGCCTGAAAACCCCTTCGGAAGCCGGTACCTGCACAGCGGCTCCGGACCCATCCGAAGGAGCATTGTCTGAAGGTCCTGCAACAGAAATATTTAAAGGCCTGGTTGGCTCCTCATGAGAGTCCGTTTCAGCCGTCGGTTCTGAAATGGCCGACAACAGGGGCTGCAAAAGCGCCTCACTGACGATGGCCGAACCTGAAGCTGGCTCCGCTTGTGCGCTATCATCAGATTTGAACCTCAGAGGCCTGTCTTTATCCTTGCGACATTTGTGAACTCTGGTAGCCGGGACCGTATCTGACGACATTTTGTAGTTAAAGCGCCTACCGAAGTAATGAAAAGCAAAATCGTACCTTTGCTTAATTGTACGTTGATGGAATCTAGCACAAAACCGACAACTAGCTACGTCGTGATCAGGGCCCAAGCAAGGAATACAGTAAGAATGAAAATCCTTATGAGGTATTTGCTTCCCACATGAAATACAATTATTAACTTTTTCTGACATCGGAGTGGAGCAAGAAAAAAGTTTCCCCAACGGGGTACTTAGCTTTGAGTGGAGAAGAAAGTCTTCGGACCGAAGTATATCAGTAAAATTCGTCAGGAGTCAGCCGACTGGCAATTGCGAACTGCTATCACCGCACGGCAAGAAAGACTGGAGAAGATGGCGTCGGCTGTCAGCTTTGTACTCCTGGCGCTCTGACGTCAGGGAGCATGGTTGAACAGCCGACGCCGGACCCAGACTTTGGGATTCTGGCCGACCTGGGGCTGCCTGCCGGCAGGGGAGAACCCTGCAGTCATGACTGCAACAGTAAAACACGATGAACATCTATCGTTATGGTGAGTACATAACTAATTGTTGTAGTGCATGGAATCAACATAAATTCACCATCAGAAGACCTGTCACAATGTGAATCCAAATATATATACAAATAGATGTATCTTAGGTGAAGCAGACCTTATTAAAGACAGAAACAATGTTATTAGAAAATGTATGGTATTGTTACTATGTCCTAGTTACTAGAATCCTATAATACAATGTGCACGACTTTATGAAAGAAGCATTTCATTTTCTACAGATTAGCATTTTGTATGGTATTACACCAGCTGTATATTCCTACACTGAAAAGTGGTACAGTGAGGAGTGGGATATTTGCCCTTTCCTCACTGCAGTGCGATCTCTGAGTTGGAATATATAGTTAGCAGGGGGGGGCAGCCCTCGCACAATACCAAGTTTGATTACCGGCATTTTCCTTCATGTGAGCGTTCGCTAAAGATAACATTTGGTTATCTAATATAGACCCGTTAAATTGTATCTTTTGAGTTGAGGAAAAGATTACCTTCAAAAATAACTATTTTCCTTCCTTTACTTATGAAAATTCATAAGTTATTTTATATTTTATATCAACACATACAATTTGTTAAAAAATAAATAAGATACATTTTATGTGAGTTGGTAAAATAGGATGTCAGACATTAATGGGATATATTCACCCCCATCTCAGGCCCCCCTCTCATCTCCCTCTCCCAACACCTTCATCTCCTCTCCACCTTCTCCTTACCCCAATTCCTACCCCAAATTCTTAACCTTATACTCTTTGAACACCCACAGCATTCTCAACAACGTTAGCAAATTCCACTCACAGATTGCCCACTACTCTCCTGACTTAATAACTCTCTCAGACACTTGCCTTAAACTCCACAGCACTGACAATGAAATTCTTCCCCTGAATACAATATCTTCTGCTTGGACAGGGTGCATAAGAAAGGAGGACAGGTAGCTATAATTTACTCCAGTCAATTCAACTTGTCCCCTTTATCCCTCTCTCTCTGTAACTTTCACCCTGAAGAACTCTTAATAGTAAACTGCAAACTTAACAATCACAAAAAAGCTTACTATAGCTGCTGTTTATATCCCCCCCAGGTTAACATCCTCATTCTTGAACAAATTCCCTTCTGGATCACTCACTACATATAATCTGAAACTATAACTCTGGATGATGTCAACATCGATTGGCAAAACCACTGACTCTCCTAATTCCAACATGAATCTCCATGGTTTCACTCAACTTATCTCTACCCCTACCTGTATTAGCAAGCCATACAACTCTAGCTCTATCCTGTACTGGATCCTAGTATCCAATCCAATCCAAACCTAAACCAAAACCCCAAAACTCTACCTGATTCTTTAAGTGATCACTTTCCAACCTGCATTCAAAGATACTCCCTTCACCAAATTAGACCACACAAGTTCAAAGAGTGTCGCAGTCTCTCTAACTTCAACCCTGATGAGTTCGACAACAGACTTGCCTCTATAAACTTCCTTCTCCACTTACCCTTGATGATGCTGTATTTAAGAATGTCTAGAAAAATGTGTTTGAATTTAACTCCCTTGCTCCCCTAAGAAAAATCAGAGTAAAATTTCTCTTTGCACCTTGGCTGTCTCAAACCACTCGCTCTTTAATGCACCAGAGGGACAATGATTGGAAAACCTGGCAAATAACTAAATCCCCTACCCACTTCCAAAACTAAGAACTCCATAACCTCGCTAAAAACATGTAAACAAAGATAAGAAAAACTTCTACCTTAAATGAATCATCACAGCAGTCTTAAAATTTTCTGAAACACCATTAATAAGATTTTACATCCTGGTAACCCCAGTATACCTAACACTTGCCCTAACAACTCTCCTGTCAAAACAGCCACAGTTCTTACTTCATCGACTCCATCAGCAAACTAACCCAGAATAGTCTCACCTTCAACCTCTCTATCCCCCCCAGCCATAAAAACTCCTTCTCACTCAAACCTGTTTCCACTCCCTACAGAAGATCTCTTCTTAATAAACTAAAGCCATGCTCTACCTTGGCTGATAATTTCCCACCCCTCTTCCTAAGGATTGTCACCAGCTTAAGAGCCTTCTCTATTTCCATCCTGATCAACCAATCTATTCAAGAATCTACCATCCCCCTGCTTGGAAACAATTCTACACTATACCAGTCCACAAGGGAGGACACTCCACTGACCTCTCTAACTACCGGCCATAGCCATCCTGTCCCCCCTCTCTAAATTACTTGAAAAATGTACACAAGCAGCTCCTTGATTATCTTCAAGAAAAGCTGCTCACTTCCACCCAAAATGTCTTCCATCCTAACCGTAGCATAACTACGACTCTAATTTCCGTCACACAAACTATCTAGAGACCACAATAAACTTGTTCCTGTTTATTTTTAGACCTCTCCAAAGCCTTCAACACTGTCTCTCACCCTAAATGTCTTGCCAAGTTATCTGATCTTAGTCTCTCTAACCTCACTCTTAAATGGTTCTCTAGCTACTTCTCCAACATACAGCAGTCTGTCAAATGGCTCTCCTCCTTTTCTCCCTTCCTCCTTGTCAATATAGGTGTACCTCAGAGCTCCATTCCTGGACCACTGCTATTTAATATCTTCGCTGTCTACACACTTCCTGCTCTCACTCCTCTCGCATACAATATGCAAATGATCCAACTATCATCTTCACCTCCAACAGTCTCTCTGACTTCCACACGCTAACCCAAAACTCTTTCAACTCTGTTGAAACTTGGTTTACTGACTTTAAACTCATACTTGATCCCAAGAAAATCAAACTTTTCTTGTTCCTCCTGAAATCTCTTTTTCATCATAAATTTTATTTTACCATTACATCGCTCAACAATACAGTTAACAGAGAAACACATAACCAAACCTCTGGGTGTTATCATTGATGATCAACTTACATTTGATCTACACATCCATAACTGTACAAAAAAGACTCTCCAAAAACTGGACTTGCTCTATCGAAACAAAAAATTCCACACCATGGCCTCTAGACTGTCCTTTGCCTATGACTACCTTCTTTCCAGTCTACTCTATGCCTCTCTGATCTTAACTAACCTGCAATCCTCTCTAAAGTCTACGCTAGAACTTATCTATAAGAAAGTCACTAGATTCACTGCAAACCAACCTTACAAAACCCACCACTGTCTTTCTCTCGAATCTCTAAGCTGGCTTGAATTCCCTCACCAGCTCCTACTACCTCAGCTGCTCCTCATTCACTCCATCCTCAACAAACCTACCTCCTGCCCTACCAGCTTATCCCTCAGGTCCTTATATTCTCCTAATCACTTTATCTGGAGCTCTGACCAGTTCATCTTGGAAATCTATAAGCCCAAAGGAACAACAGGCCATCATCTATATACCTCCTCAGTTTGGAACAAATTCCCGCTGTCCAGCAGAACTATTTCCAATACTCAGAAGTTCAAAAATGCTTTAAAAGAAACTCTGCATAACTCATGGATCTGCTCCTGCCAAAGCCCAACCTAACTCTTCAACTCTTGGTCTTTTTAATTCACTCAGCCAACCATGCTATACTACCCCAAGAACGTTTAGTGTACTGCTATATACTATTCTGATGTCCTTTCTGTGCTGCCTAATTACTGGACTCTTCTTCTCTACTTGGCTGTATTTCTTTGTATATCATATTTTTTACTCCTGAGCTTTCTGTCCTGTTCTACCTTGTACTAAGTCTAGAGATCTATATATGACCATAACTGTCATTGATGTCTTCTGTCACTTACTTCACTGCCTGCTGAATAATTTGTTTGTATTGTATTTGAGATTTTATTTGGTATCTACAGTTACCTCTGTACTTGAGCAGTCATTTGTATTTGAAACTTTTCTGTACTTATTGTTTTACAATGTATTGTTTAGTGTTCTCCCTGCGCCTCCACTAAAAATAGGCTAAATGCTCAGTCGGACATGCTTGGTTAACAAATGTCAAATAAATAAATAAAATAATTGTTTTAAAGTGAAGATCCTCGTGCAAACATCCACAAGACTGGGAAAATAAATGGTGCATGAAATACAAGAGACAAAACAGCTAGATATGAGAAAAAAGAATACAAGGAGGGGTTTGCTATTGTTTTTTTAATGAAAAACTACAACAGACTGTACACTGTGCATTATACTCACTTTAAAGTATGTGCAGATATGTTGAAAGATGTATAGCCAACAATGAGCTGCCATTATACCTTAGATGCTTTTATATCTTTCTAATGTACACTTATTTTTATGGGCTTAGTAACCACAGTAGTTTTTCCCTTGAAACAAAGTCTTGTATGTCAAATAATTAGATGGCCAGATATCTCCTCCCTCCCTTTTTTGAGTGCATGAAATACTGGAATCAATAATTTCAAATCAATCACGGACATAGGCAAGAACATTATTATCTTTTATGCAAGGTTTAAGGCTGTTTTTACTGAACGTCTCAGAAAATCTACCACAACAGCAATAGAAAATGCTGTCTGGACCATAGTCAAAGAACTGGTGGGAAAAGAACAGTTTGGTTTTGCAAGATGCCTTGAGGTGTGTGTGTTTTAATACTGGAGAAAAACAAGCACACCCCACTATGCACAAACATCCATTTTCATCCCTTCAGTTCATGTACCTTATGCTAGTATATCCACCTGAGCTATCTCTTTTTGTATTCCTACCCAGAGATAAAGTATAGCCACTTCACACCATTATATGTTACTTATTTGCCTTGTAGGTTTCCCTTATATAATGTTGAAATGGAATGCACCGGAAAGCACTTATAAGGATCCGTAGCAAATAACCCTTCTACTTTTCAAATTCAGTAGATAGTTTGCTGTCACTTGATATGAATACATTTTTAATAAAAAGTAGGTTCTATGTGCCATAAATTGTATTGTTCACTACTATACTAAAGAAGAGAAGTTATATCTGCATAAAAACAGAATCACAGTGGCATGTAAAGGAATGGTCTCCAGACTGAAGTTTAAACAAAGTAGGAGCTGCAGTCAGTAAATAAGCAATCTTCACACTCTACAAAATACTCTCAACCATTATTATTTAGGAAGTTGGAGACGCATCACTTGGAGTTTTTCATTCCATAACATACTCATAATAAAATCAGTGCACAAAGGTGCAATGGTGAGCACTCTGGTTTCCTCCAACAAGCCAAAGACACACTATAGCTGATGTTCCCCCAAACTGTTAGTACCAAGAGTGTGTGTGTGCGTAATTCTTGTGATGAAATGGTACTTCATCTGGGATTAGTTTCATTGCCATTCATCCAGTTACGCAGTTAATCAGAATAAATGAATGAAATCAGCTGTACAATTCAGTTTAAAATAGCAAACAGCCAATCAATTAAGTTAAACATGGAAACAAACAACTATTTTCTACAATTTTACATTTCTGGAAAAATGAACTAAATAGCTGGGAACTTTTAATGATTTTCCAAAAAATGAACAATCTGATATAAACAACTAAGAAAATGAACGTAAATGCATCTACTAAAAAACTTAAGCTCACACAGAAGGAAATGCCAATGTAAAGTGGCTGCACATTGAATTAGGAAATATAAACATATAGATAACTAAAAAAGAAAGACTACTGAATATTTTGAAGAACTTACAAAGTTGTAAAAAATATACAGAAGAAAGGCAGATGTGCATGAGAAATCAACAGCACTAAATATGCTATGACAGCTGATTTTTATATGTGCATGATCATGTACAAATATACACAACAAGCGTTAAAACTTTCAAATGCAAGACAATTAATGCAGATGATCTAAAAATCCTTTCTGACCCAGCGGACTCTCTGGAAGTCCTTTTGGAAGATTTTGAGATTAGTTGTGGAAATGACTGTCTATTCACCCACTGAAAAATAAACCAGAGGTTATGACCACTAGTTAGTTTCCATCGGGGGGGATGAATCATAGCTATTGATTTAAACAGGAAACAACGTTCAGCTATCTATGGATGAGACTTTCCCAATCCCACAGGGAGGTAACTAAACTCTGGTGAAGTCTGGCAATGAGCAGTGGAATACATGGCTAATGGAAATATCTGGCCCAACCTACAGAGTAAAGGCTGTTAGACATCAGGATGAATTCTTCTCCTAAATTCTTGTATTATATTTGACAGCTTATTTGGATTCTGGCCCACCGTGTTTATTGTTATAGAAGTAGAATAAATTCATTCTTGACTTCATCTAGTGGCCACAGAAGCTCTGTCATACATCAGAATCATACCGTGGTCTAGTATCATAAAGGGGATTAGGACTTCCTGATATAAATGTTTATGTACAAATATGGGTCATGTGGACAATGTAGCATTACATGATGTCATGGAAAGACTTAAATGTGTAAAGTTCCCTGTTGCTGGATGAATTCCAAAGGGTATGGGAAAAGTAGGCCTTATGGTGCCTTAAGTGCTATTGGTAAATACATTTTTTGTAGTCAGGGCAATCATTTCAAGATCTGTGCAATATCATCTCATTCCTAATTCTCACTGACTATTCTCTACAAGTTTCATACACACATATAGCGTGTATAATGAAACAGTGGTCTGAGTGTGGTGTGGAGAAATGGAAACAAATTGTTTAGGCCTAAAGGCGTTAGATCAGTTAGTGAATCCTAAGAAGAGTTCAGGACACAGAGAAGAGACTTTTGCAAGAAACCTTCATATAAGGCATTATATATTATGGCAGAGGATTAGAGTTTTTGCAGGCATTGCTACAGTTTCTAAGTAAGTAGTTGGGTGGGGTGGGATAAATGAAGGGTTTATTACCCAAGATAATGAAGGCGTTGTATTGTTTATTATTTCTTAAAACTATAGCTTTTTTTTTGGAGAAGGTAAGGAAAAGGATCTCTAGGTAAAGATATGCAGGAGACTGATACATAGTTGATGGAGATTGTGCCTTAACCTGACATTGAGAATATTTATTTGGAAGATTACTACAGTAGTATTTTCTGACTCTTGCAGGATGACTCTGGCTTCCTTCAGGTTTTTCCATTTCTTAACATTGTAAGAAGTAAAGGGTTTTCATTTGTTACTGTTGTAAGAGAGAACAATATGAAAATGGGAACACATCTTTTCGACAGGAAGTAAACTGGCTGACTACAAAAAGCTGATCCCATAGATAATTATAAAATGTGAGGGTGAACCTTTACATTTTTCTAGAGAGCTGGTGTTATGTTTGTAATGTGGTCCCTAAGGATATACAAGATGCTAAGGTTCCTGTTAACCATTCTGCAGAAGTGTATCACATTTCAGAAAATCAGATATTTCACTGAGTCTATCTTAGTGGAGCCAAAGTGTTCTGGTAGGGCACAGATAGCATCAGTGAGATACAAATTACTGGTTCAATTGTCAGATAATACTGAAGCTAGAGGTGATCTGTCAGTAGCGATAGCCCAGAGTTTAATGAGCTCAGGTATTCAGGGCAGAGAAGCCATCCAGGTGAGGGAGGATGGACTGTAGCTTCATGAACGCTTGAAAGTGAAACAGGTCACAGTTTAAGAACAACAATATATATGCAGTGTAGATGTTATGGCTGTTACCAAATGTATATGTAATACTAATTAGTCTGAATGTTTCAATGTTAGAATACCGAGAGTTTGCAGTGTAGGGAGAAGTAATGTGTCAAAGTTCATTTCATATAAAAGTGTTGTAGTAGAATATATTATGTGTGTGTATATATATATATATATATATATATATATATATATATATATATATACATATACACACTCTGTGTTTGAGGATAATACTGATGGCATTATAACTGAACATTTGTATTTGTATTTAATTTGTTTTGGCAGCTTTGTGTCCTATATGGATTTAAATTCATTGTATGTGAGTGGTGTAGTAGCTTTGTACAGAAATTTAAAATAGCACATTTGTTTGAATTATGATAATATCTATATTTAATAGAAGGATTGGCTGCGGTGGTGCAGCGGTTAACATTGTCACCTCACAGCAAAAGGTTCTCCAGTTTGATTCTCGGCTGCAGCGTCTTCTGTGCGGAGTCTGCATGTCCTCCCCAAGGTTGAGTGAACATTAAAGACATGCAGGTAGGTGTGTGCATGTGTGGGTGTGTCTTCTTTGAAGGTTGGGCACCGGGCTGGCAACTCAACATCGTAAAAATCCACTGCCAATCATTAGCAGACCGGACTTCCACTGTGGTGACCCCGAACTGGGAAAAGCCAAAAGAAGAAGAATAGGATTGACCAACAGGGGTCCCTAATTGCACCGTTAATCTCTTTACTTATCTTGTTTTATCCAGTGGTAATATGAAATATATATTTTTGTAATAAATAAATAAAAGGAAGTACAAATATTTTATGTTAACTAACTCAGTGTCAGCAGTGTTGGGCAGCAGAATAATGTTGTTGCCTCACAGCAAGAGGATCCGCAGTTCGACTCTCGGCCGGGCTGCCTTCTGTATGAGTCCGCATGTCTTCCTGTGTTCGCATGGGTTTCCACCCACATTCCAAGGACATACAATAGATGGACTGGACACTCTAAATTGGCTATAGGGGTGTGTGTGTGGGTGTGTGTGTGTGTGTGTGTGTGTGTGTGTGTGTGTGTGTGTGTGTGTGTGTGTGTGTGTGTGTGTGTGTGGTGTGGAAGAAATACTGCAGCAGGGCTAGCCACCCATCAGTGTAAACCTTGGCTCTAGAATATTGTCACTGCTCAAGTGACACCCAGACCCCATATGAAAAATGAGAAAAAGGGATTGTGGTTCGGTGGATGGACCTAACTCAGCCTGTCATCCACAAACAGCTGTAAAATCAATGTAAGAAGCACATCAAACTCATCATGTAAATAATTCTATAGTGTTACTTTTACCACTTTGAATTCACAGAGCAGATTAGCAGAAAATATTCATAGTGCTCCTCTAAATTAATAATAATGATATGATTTGTGAAAACCTTCTGTGTGGGGCTGAAATGCCTTTAGTATTAGTCTTGTGGTATCTAAGTTACTGCATGCCAATCCATCAACTGGCAGGAATGCACTTCTACAAGCACATACATTCATCAGTTTATTCAATGCTGTCATGCTGAAATGACTTAGTCATCACAGTAGCTACATCTGCTAGTACTGGTGGTGGTCCGAACACCTTTTCTTCTACTTTCTGGACATAAATTGTTTTCCTAAGTTAGCTCAGCTGTTCTGTCTCCCCTTATTTGCTGTGTAGATTCTGAACCACTGAAAGCATTGTCATGTTGTGATTGTACAAGACAGGTAGAGGTAAGATTTTTACTGATTAGTCTTATATTCAGGCCAATAGTATAGCACACAACTCACTTTGGTATGTTTCTTTCCAAACACCTGCAGCAATTGGAGAGACCGCAAAGGTTTCTTACAAAGAAAATTCAGGGTCTTCAAGATCTGTCTTATGTGGACAGATTGAAATCACTGTTACTTTACTCTGTCGTACAGTCTGCTCGAGGTGACCTGTGCCTTGCATACAGAGCAAGCTTTGATGCAGCTTTAACGGAAATGCTGCACATTCGCAAGTCAAATGGCACATGGGTCACTCGCTCAAAAGACCTTAACCTGGTATGTGAAATCAACAGAACTTGCTGGAGAGACGGATTTGTATTACAGAGGTTGCCCCACTTTTGGAACAAGCTTCCTATTCATGTTAAACAAAGCTCCTCGTTGGCCCTGTTTAAGCGTAATTTGGATGATTGGATGGGTATCTGGAAATTCACCCCAGGGGTTCCACCTGTGTCCCTCTTGGACAGGGGCAGTAGATGCTGATTTTTAATGTCTGTTTGAATCAGACACCCTTTGGAACACAGGTTGAACTTGGCTAGGCTTGTAAGGGCCCTGGGGTTGTTAACCTAGTAACTTCCTATGATCCAATTCATGGTTGTTGTTGTTGTTTTGTCTTTCGGCTTTTTCCCGGTAAGGGGTTGCCACAGCAGAACTCCGGTCCGCTGATTGGCAGTAGATTTTTTACGAAACGCCGAGGTGCCAGCTCAACGCCCAACCTTCAACGAAGGCACGCCCATTTATGCATGCATGTCTTTCGAACACTACCCAACCACGGGGAGGACATGCAGACTCCACACAGAAGGCACTCCTATGATCGTATTCATGGTAATCTACTGAAACAACATTTTTAGTGAGTGACTGTACACTTTTATAAAAATCAGTTAACTCTCTCCTTCCAATAAAGGGGTTCAAAAACAGTGGACTTCCTACTGTAATTCACTTGTTTCAGATGATTGCATTAAAGGGATATACTCTGGTTTATGGTATGTGTGATGTTTTTTTTCTATAGCCTACAGCTAGTTTTAAGACTAAGTGACTTTACATAGTCTGTAAAACTGTAGTATCAACTTTTTAATTCCAGTTTTCAGTTAAGAGATATATAAGTTACGAAACTCTCAAGGATTTTATTTTCTTCTAATTTATAAACTACATCAGTACTAATATATATAATCAATTTTTTCTTTCAGCCTTCACTTTCTGTCATGCTAGACTTAGCATATAGGATATAAATTGCCAGGGCCAAGCAGGACATGGAACAGCATGGATGGAGAAGCCAAGAATGTAGTGGAAATGGGAATAATCATCATCAACACCCTTTTTCCATTTTGTACATGGGGTTGGAGTGGAATGGTAACTGTTGCCATCTCTCTTGATTCAGTGTCTTTCTCCTATCTTCTTTTGACAGTTATGTCTGACTGTCACAGATCTTCTCTTACATAATCCATTGACCGCTTTTCTGGTTGGCCTCATTTCTGCTGTCTTCTTCCTGTCTTTTCCGAATCTTCTTCACTAGATTGTCCTCTGCTTTTTTGTACATGTGCCTGAATGACTAATCTGTTCTCTTTGACCTTTCCTACAATTGGCTTCTGCTCTTATGTCCTCATTGCTTTGTCTGTCCCACAGTGTGCATCCTACCACCTGTCTCAGCCAGTTCATTTCCATCACCTCTAGCTTCTTTTTGTTCTGCTTTTACTGCTCAGGTTTCTGTACCATACTGGTCACACTACTGTTTGGCATTCTTCTCTTATACACTACACCTGCCCCTCTGATTCTAACTTTGACCTCTTCATTCAGACTTTCCTTCTCCTCAACCACCCCTCCCAAATACTAAACGAAAACAGTCGTTGAACCAAATAAGGAATCAGATGCAAAAACCAGAGAATACAAGAAAAAGAAAAATAATCTGGTTCCACACAGCAGTGAAAATCAATATGTCCTTTATTGTAGTAGGTAAGCGCTTTCTCGGAATAACATACGCTTCATCAGACCAACAAAGATAGAATAGCAGTTACATTTTTAAACAGTAAAACATCCAATCAAAAATCAGATAAAATGTGCATCATAACTAAAAGCCATGTGATAAAATACATCTGTAGAATATATAGATCATTAAAAAAATTGAATAAAACAGACTAAATGAACAATATGTACTTAAAACTGGTAACAAATACAGTAGTAAAAAATAATAAAAGATGGACTATTGAAACATATATGATAAAATATTAAAAGAGAGATCAATGCTTTAATGGCCGTGCTTTAAGGAAAGGTTTCAGGGAAACTCTGTTTGAACCAGGAGGTTTATCAGCTTGAAAGTGCAAAATCCATTTCTGTTCACTAGATTCTGTTCTATTATTTGTCACCTCCTCTCTTGGTACTATGCAGAATCTCTAGTACCATAAAGCTAAATTTATGTTCTTTACCCTCTTTAGCTGCATGTAGTGATAGTGCACTGGTTTCTTTAACATTCCTAATATCCCTAAGGTGTTCAAGTATTTTATCCTTAAACACCCTGTTTGTTTTCCCTATGTAAAATGAGAAGCAGGTAGTACAACAGCAAAAATAGACAACATTTTTTGTTTGACAATCTGCATAAAAAGCAGTATCTATGTTAAAACCCAAAGTGGGATGTGTGAAATGATTACCAATATGTATATGTCTACAGGCCATACAATTCCTACACATATATGTACCAAGTCTATCAGATATTATAGTTGATTTAGTATTAAAGGATTGATAACAGAGCTGACTCTTAAGTGATCTATTATTTCTAAAAGCAAAATCTGGCTGTGTGCCAATGACCCCATTCAACTCATGTACAGTAGACAGAATATCCCAGTTCTTTTTAATATCACATGCTACATGCACATTACTGGCAAAGGTCAATGGCATCCTTAGTTTATTCCTAGAGGTGTCAGTGGAAGCATCACTTGAGAAAGTATTGTCAATATTATCCCTGTTGTTAATATTAGTGGGGAGGGGGGGGGAGTATGGCTGGCACTTACCTGATCTATGCCGCCATCCTTCTGCTATTTGAGAATCAATAAGTTTACTATTATAGCCTCTTTCTAAAAAATCTTATTTAAGTGTTTGTAATGCAACAATGAGAATATCATCATCATTAAAAAGTCTCATAGTTCAAAATATCTGTCCTTTCAACACATTGAATTTGTATGATTCGGATGCATACTGCCATAGTGTAGAACATTTATTCTTTCTAACAGTTTTCTTATACAAAGTAGTAGACACAGTGGATAAATTATTTTTAGTAACTTTAACATCCAAAAACTCTACTTCTTTATCAGAATATTCATAGGTAAAACTCAAAGTATTCAACTGATTTAAGTATAAAAGGAACTCTTGTAGCCGCTGCTCTGAGCCATGCCACAACAAAAACATATCATCCACAAAACGTTTATACCATTTGATGTTAACCTGGTATTCATTATTCGAAAGTACATGTTTAGCTTCCCAATTAGCTAGGGATAGGTTGGCATAGCTATTAGCACAAGCTGTGCCCATAGCTACGCCAACTTTTTGTGCATAATAAACATCATTAAAAATAAACACATTGTTTTCTAGGATGATTTCCAAAAGTGTACAAATAAGTGTCACCTTAGTATCAGGGGTGTTTCTCTCACACAGTAATTCTGACATTTTCAATTCCCCATTCATTGGGTATAACAGTGAACAATGATTCAATATCCAGAGTTACAAATTAACATTGTCCTAAGATAATTTCATTTTGTTTAGATAGCTCATTTAAAAAACTGTTAGTATCCTTTAAAACAGTGCTACAATTAGCCAAGGCAGCATTTCCCCCCTCCCCACTAGTATTAACAACAGGGATAATATTGACAATACTTTCTCAAGTGATGCTTCCACTGATACCTTTAGGAATAAACTAAGGATGCCATTGACCTTTGCTAGTAATGTGCATGTAGCATGTGATATTAAAAAGAACTGGGATATTCTGTCTACTGTACATGAGTTGAATGGGGTCATTGGCACACAGCCAGATTTTGCTTTTAGAAATAATAGATCACTTAAGAGTCAGCTCTGTTATCAATCCTTTAATACTAAATCAACTATAATATCTGATAGACTTGGTACATATATGTGTAGGAATTGTATGGCCTGTACACATATACACATTGGTAATCATTTCACACATCCCACTTTGGGTTTTAACATAGATACTGCTTTTTATGCAGATTGTCGAACAAAAAATGTTGTCTATTTTTGCTATTGTACTACCTGCTTCTCATTTTACATAGGGAAAACAAACAGGGTGTTTAAGGATAGAATACTTGAACACCTTAGGGATATTAGGAATGTTAAAGAAACCAGTGCACTATCACTACATGCAGCTAAAGAGGGTAAAGAACATAAATTTAGCTTTATGGTACTAGAGATTCTGCATAGTACCAAGAGAGGAGGTGACATAAACAATAGAACAGAATCTAGTGAACAGAAATGGATTTTGCACTTTCAAGCTGATAAACCTCCTGGTTTAAACAACAGAGTTTCCCTGAAACCTTTCCTTAAAGCATGGCCATTAAAGCATTGATCTCTCTTTTAATATTTTATCATATGTTTCAATAGTCCATTTTTTATTATTTTTGACTATTGCATTTGTTACCAGTTTTAAGTACATATTGTTCATTTAGTCTGTTTTATTCAATTTTTTTTAACAATCTATATATTCTACAGATATCACATGGCTTTTAGTTATGATGCACATTTTATCTGATTTTTGATTGGATGTTTTACTGTTTAAAAATGTAACTGCTATTCTATCTTTGTTGGTCTGATGAAGTGGATGTTATTCTGAGAAAGCGCTTACCTACTACAATAAAGGACATATTGATTTTCACTGCTGTGTGGAACCAGATTATTTTTCTTTTTCTTGCAACCCCTCCCAAATACTTGAAGCTTCTCTTCTATCTGCATTCTCACTTTCTTCTGATTTCTCCAATTTGCTGCCATTAGCACTGTCTTATCTGCATTCAGTTTCAGCCCATGTGTCTTCAGTTTTGCATTCCATCCCCCTATCCCTTGCTGAAGGTCTTGCTCAGAGTCTGCCTGTAATGCCACATCATCTGCATATAGCAGCTTGGTTGATATGTCCCCTCTGACCTGATTGCTAATGTAATCCATCATCAGAATGAACAGCAGTGGGCGCAGAGCTAAACCCTGACGCACATGCACTCCCACTGGAAACCCCTCTGTGAAACTCGTACTTGAGTCATTGGATCTTTGTACATAGACCGTACTAATTTTACCAGTGTGTCTGTGACTCTGATCCACAACAGGCCTGCCTAAATCAGCTTTCTTGGAACCCTGTCATATGCTTTCTCCAAGTCTAGGAATGCTCAGTTTTGACTCTTTCCTCATCTTTACCTTCTTCCCAACTATCTGTTTCACTGCAAACATCGTCAGTTGTGCTGCATCCTGATCTGAATCTGAACTGCTCATCTCTCTTCTTACTTTCTACTGCTTAGTGTATCCATGTATCAGTCACCCTCTCTAGAACATTCATGCAGTGTGACAGGAGTTTGATACCTCTGTACTCCCCACAGTTGTGGCTGTCCCCTTTGTTATTATACACTGGCACAAGTATGCTTATTCTCCATTCGTATGGGATGTGCCTTTCTCTCCACATTGCTATGAGTACCCTCAGGAGCCATTTCTCCCCAATCTTACCCAGCATCTTTATCATATCTGCTTGACCTCATCTGAGCCTGCTGCCTTCCCCGGCTTCATTTTCCTTAGTGCTGTTCTTACTTCTTCTAGGGTAGGCTCCTCCTCTTCTTCTCTCATTGTAGGCTGTGGCTGGGCAGTAAAGCTTCTGTGAGGTTTTCTTCATGCAGAAACTGCTGGAAGTACTCCTTCCATCTTCCTTTGATGGTTTGTGGACTGATGAGCAGGTTGTTGCTAGCATCCCTTATGTATATCTTCTTTATCTTTCTGTCTTTGCCTTGCAACCTGATAGAGTTTCTTTGTGCTGTCTACTGAGTCACTTTCCAAAAGTTGATAGAGTGCCTCTGATGCCCTGTTGTTTGCTATTACAACTCCTTTCTTATCCTCATTGTTAACCAACCAGTATTCCTTCCTAGCCTGGTTCATCTTCTCTATCTCCCACTTTTTTCTGCACTCCTCCTTTCTTTTGACACTACCTTTCCTTGTCTACCTTATTTCCATATATGGCTTGGACACATCTGTTCTGTAGTCCTCACACATGCTGTTTTGAGGTGCTGCCATTCTTCAACACCATTTCCTCCTATTCATGGGGTGGTACAGCCCTGAGTAATTCACTGAAGTGTTGCACTTTCTCTCCAGTCAACTTCCAGGTCTTCAGCCTGGTCTCTGTTGACCTTAGAGCCTTCTCCGATGACTGCTCGCAGCTGATTGTGGCAATCATTGATTTATGCTGTGTGCCAACTGTTTCACTGGAGATGACTTTGCAATAACTGATTTTATCCCAGTACCATTTCCTTACTAGGAGGAAGTCTACCTGACTTGCATGTTTACCAGTCTTGTATGTGATCTAGTGACTGTCTCTCCCTCTGAATCATGTGTTGGCTACTATCAGTACGGTAACTGACCCTGATATGCAGCTGTACTTGTTGTTATAATGATAAGAACACAGTGATTTATGTCTCTAACATACAATATGTATGTAAGCCTTGTCTAACCTGAATGGTGCATAGGGATGTACCTTTTCACTTGAGACTCCCACTGGTGTCTAAAGGACTGCCAAGTTCAAGAGTCACGCAAGTTATCCTCTAGTCCCCCCCCAAAAAAAACTCCCACGTCTCAGAAGATCCTCTTCACATCTATCTCGTTCATTCGAAAACTGCAGCTAAATGATGTGTAGATTTGGTGGGGGGGCACTTGATAAACTTTTTTTTTCACAATGTATACTTCATTGCATAGCACAGATTATTGGACTGTGATTTTATTTATTTATTATTTGTTAACCGGGTTAGTCCAGCTGAGTTTGCAAACAAACACATTTTCAGTGGAGACCCGAGGGGGAAAGCCCCGGCTAACATAAATAAAAATAAAGTGACAATATACAAATATTAAATAACAATCACAATACAAAATAACTGTAAAAGAGAAAAGGTTATTAACTACTTGTATTGCACTGATAGTAAGCAATCCATTTTCAGTGGGGACCCAAGGGGAAAGAACCCCAGCAAACATAAGCAAAGATAAACATACAGGACAAAAACTATTAAAAATAACAATGCAAATACGAAATTAATTATAAAGAAAAAAACAAAAGAAAAATGATGAACATTAAGGGTTGCACTGATAGCAGTGGTCTAAATTTACTACATATAAGAGTAAAAACAAAAGGATAATCGGTGTTCAAAAGCAGGAAAATGTGCAGACATTGATAGGAAGTGGGGGGGGGATAGTCTGGAGAATGGGAGAGGGGAGAGAAAGGAGGGGGCTACAGTAGGGCTATAGTAGAGCTGAGGGTTTAAGAGGTTAGTTTAAGCAGAAGTTACTAACAGAGAAAGAAAGTTAGGAGATGCAACAGGTTATACAGTAGGACAGACTAAGACTACATGTGGTCAAGGCAATGGAATAATTTCAAGTTTAGTAGGTGGGATTTAAGCTCCTTTTTAAAACAGGGAAAGGAAAGGTTGGCACTAATATGGACAGGGAGTTTGTTCCAATTTAGTGAGACAGAGTGTTTGTAAAGAAGTTTGCCAATATTCCGTTTGGGTTTATAAACTGAGAGAAGATGCTGACCAGCACTCCGGAGAGGCCGGGGGGGCGAGTAGAGAGTAACATGGGATGTGAGAGCAGGGCAGGCAGAGGGGTTGTTGAGTATGGAAAAGGTAGTCTGGCATTACGATTGTAGGAGAAGGTGCAGAAATTCCATCCACTGAAGTTTCTTTAGTGAGAGATAGTGATGTGACGAGAGTGGTTGGTTTAGAATAAATTTGGCAATTTGTTGTATCCACAGGTAAAAACTTTTGAGGCAACACCACGATTAAGAAGGAAACTTTAATCAATTAACAAAATAAAAAACAGAATAAAAACAGTATACCAAGTAAGTGCTTTCACGTTCACATTGAACACTTCATCAGACATATCAAAGACTGCTGTGGCTTTCATTTAAATATAAGAAATCATTCTACTAATTCAGTAGTAACCAATTATCTTATTACACTTATTAATTAATACAAAGTCTAATCAAGTAATTTAACTTAACACTATCTAAAACTTCCTATGTAAAAAAACTTTATAAATATTTTCAAAAATATATAAATAAATACATCCCTTTCGTAAAAAAATATTATAATATATGTAGAGAGAAATATATATGTATAAATATATAAGAATATACAAAAATAATATATTTAAAACTTTTTAAGAATCATTATAAAATTTTGATAGGAAAGAGATACATGTAAAAAATACATGTAAATGATGTGTGAAAAATGTTAGCAACCTCAAAAAAACCTATGTGTATATATATGTATGTATATATATATATATATATATATATATATATATATATATATATATAGATATATATATATATATATATATATATATATATATATATATATATATATATATATATATATATATATATAAACATACCTACTTACATGCTCAATCATTTTTCATATAAATCCCAGTAACAAAATGTAAACCTCATACTTCAGTTGCATTTATTCCAAAGACCAGTAGATGGCAACATATGCATACTGAACTATATCCTCATCACTAACTAAAAAAAAAAATATATATATATATATATATATATATATATATATATATATATATATATATATATATATATATATATATAGCTATATATATATAGAGAGAGAGAGAGAGAGGGAGAGAGATGCTATTCATTCTATATAGATCTCTACCTATATGAGATATATATTTATAAAAATATATATATATATACCCAAATCTTATTACAAATAAAAAAAATTAAGCATACATATAAAATTTCTATTGCTCTTTGTGCGGCTCTCATATAATCCAATTTTTATAAATATATATTTCATATAGGTAGAGAACTATATACAATGAATAGCACGCACACACACACGCACACACACACACACACACACACACACACACACACACACATATATATATATATATATATATATATATATATATATATTTTTTTTTTTTTCAGTTAGTGATGAGGATATAGTTCAGTATGTATATGTTGCCATCTACTGGTCTTTGGAATAAATGCAACTCAAGTATGAGATTTATATTTAGTTACTGAGATTTATATGAAAATTGATTGAGCGTATAAGTAGGTATGTTTATATATATATATATATATATATATATATATACACACACACACATACACACACATGTTTTTTGATGTTAACATTTTTCAAATGTGATTTACATGTATTTTTTATATGTATCTCTCTCCTATCAAAAAGATATATTTTTTTATGAAACGGATGTATTTATATATTTTTGAAAATATTTATAGTTTTTTACATAAGTTTTAGGTTCATAGGTTCATACTAGGCTATCTGCCCTAGGGCATTTATAAGCCTAGCCAGAGTGTGTTTGGCTTTCGCCACCCATTTTAAATTAATTTTGCTATGCCTTTTTTTGAGGTTAGTATACTGTGCCTCTGTCTAACAGTGACACAGAAGTGATAGCCGGGGTAAACCTACGATCTCCCATCCACTCATCAAGATTCCTATTGAAGAGAGTCAATGTGGGACTCTGCCTAACCTGGACTGGGATTTTATTCCAGAGTGAAGGGAGCCTCTGGGTTATGAATCTGTCCCTCCAGCATGTCCTATTTATTTCAGTGCTGAGGTTCAAGTCTCTCGAGCACGTAGCTCGATGGGATTTGGATTTTCTGAGGTGCAGCATGTCCATTAATTCGGGGTTGGACATGGCTTTATACGTCAGGCACAGATCGCCTCTGAGCAGGCGGTATGCCACTAAGTAACCGGGCAGCATATGGCATCTGTTTGAGCCCTTTGATTCTCTTGGTGAGGTACTTTTGGGGTCTTTCCAGTTGCTGCAGGTGTCTGGTAAGGTACATCCCAAAGGGGGCATTGTACTCAATTATGGGCCTGATGAGGGATGAGTAAAGAGGTACGATGACCTCCCCTGATCTAGATGTGAATCCCTTCATGATTAGGTGGGCTATATAAAATGTTTTTCTAACCACTTTGGCCACGTGGTTGTCAAATGAGAGATTGCTATCAACTTGGGTCCCCAGGTCCCTAATGACTTCTTCTGTACTTAATGGATTACCACCTATGTGGTAATTTGTGGGCACTTTGTTTTTGCCAAAGGGGATGACTATACACTTTTTGGCGTTTAGCTTGAGGCCATGGCTCTGGCACCAGTTGTCTGTTTCTATGAGGCCCTTTTGGAGGATGCTTGTGTCGGCTGGAGAGTTGATTATGGCGCCCAGTTTGCAGTCATCTGCGAACTTGGTCAGCCACAGTCCTTCCGTGTTGGCCTGTACCGCCGAGAAATATATACCGAACAAGAGAGGTCCCAGGACTGAGCCTTGTGGGACGCCACTTGTAACTGGTTTGGAGTCTGACATGGCTCCAGCAATTCTAACCATGTGGGTTCTGTCCTTGAGCCAGTTTGCAACCCATCTAGTGATATAGGGTTTATATTTAAGCTGGTGAGCTTATCTATAATGCCCGAGTGGGGTATTGTATCGAAGGCTTTTGCGAGGTCCAGGTAGGCTGTGTGGACCACCTTCCCCTCGTCAATGGCCTTGGTGACTGTTTCAAAGAAATCGACCAGGTTTAAGAGGCAGGATCTGCCCTTAACAAAGCCAAACTGGGTAGGATCCAGTGTCTGTAGGTCCCCAATATCTTTATTTATGAGGTCCATGATGATCCTTTCCATAGCTTTGCAGACCAAGCTAGTCAGGCTTATGGGGCGATAGTTTCCAGGATCCGTTGAGGCACCTCCTTTGTGGAGAGGGACCACTGTTGCTGTACGCCACTCTTTGGGTAGATATCCTGTAGTAAGGCTAAGATTGAACAGTAGTTTTATGTTTGGGTTTAGCTCTTCTTGGAGTTCATGTAGGACGCAGCCCGGGACACCATCTGGTCCCATTGATGCTGTGTTTTTTGCTTTGGAGAGGGCGGCTCTTACCTGAGCATCTGAGATGACAGGGGCAGCACTCTGTTGGGATAGATATTTGCCCTTTGGTGGGGAGAGGGGAGAAGTTTGCACTGAACCTGTCAGCTAGGATGTTGGCAATGTCTGTGGGCTCGGTGTATTTTTTGTCATTTTGGACTAATTCTGAGCATATCTGGAAATTCCCACCCAGGTTCCTAACATAACCAAAGAAAGCCTTGTGATTATCCTTAGTGTCCTGTGCAATTTTTCTCTCGAAGCTGGCCTTAGACGATTTTATGAGTGCCCGTAGTTTTTTGCTAATACTGATCAGAGATGCCTTCCCTTTTTGGGATTTTGCTTTATCATGTAGTAGCTTCCTCCTTCTATTGTATAGTTTGTTTATGGCTGGGGTCCACCAGACAGGACGTCTGCCTTTGGAGGATTGGGTCTTGGTTTTATTTGGGATTGCATGATCCATGCATTCCTGAAGGTGTTCATAGAATGCGTTTATAAAGGATTCTGCGGTCTGGGACGTATTTTCCACAGGCCCATGGGCTTTGAAGGATTTCGCCTCAGTTTTGAGGCATGTGAAATTTGCTTTAGAGAAGTTTTTCACTGTGGTTTTCTGGGCAGGGGGTGGGGTCGGGATGTGAATATCCAGTGAGATTAGTTTATGGTCTGATCTTACCAGTGAGGGATACACTTCTGGTCTGGAGCATAGTGTCCCCATGTTGGTGATGATCAGGTCCAGTATGTTTTCCCCTCTTGTGGGAGTGGTAACAAGTTGTTCCATAGCATTTGAGTTTATAAATTCTAGGAACCTTTGGGCTAGGGTGTTGGAGCTAGAGTAATGCTCCCAGTCTATGTTTGGGTAGTTGAAGTCGCCCAATATAATGGTGTTTGGAGAGACCTTCATATTTTCCAGTATTCTCAGGAAGGCCAAGTGGGGTTCCTGTGTTTGGGAGGGTGGTCTGTAGCAGGCTATAAACTGGAAGGCAGTTTTACCCACAGTTAGTTGCACATGGATAGTCTCTGATGCTTCGTGCTGTGCCACCAACCTGGAGGTGTGAGTATCTTTGACGAATATTGATACTCCCCCTCCTTTTGTGGTTCGGTCCAAGTTTTGGGGCCGAAAAGCATGGTATGAGGTATAACCTGGTAGTGCTGGGGTGCTCTCAGGAGCCTTGAATCAGGTTTCTGTTACTGCACAGATATCGATGTTCTCCATGCTAAGGAGAGTTTTGAGTGCGTGCATCTTGAGGTTTAGACTTCTGGCGTTGAGTAGCATTACTCTTAGTTTCTCATCCCTTGTGATACCTATGGAGGTGGGTTTGTCTTTTGAGCCTTGCCTAAAAAAGGCACTATGGGGGAAGCAAGAGCCTTTGCCAATATCTGAAAGCCCAGGGTGACAGGTGCAAGCCGTCCCTAGCGAAGCATCGTGGCTTGTCGAGCATGTCATCCCAGGCTGACAAGCATTGGATCCCCTTTGAATGACACCAACACTTAAGCCAATTGTTGAAATTGATCATCTTGTCTTCATATTGTGGCATCATTCTTGGTGAGGGTAAGATGCTACTCAAGGTCAGGGTCATACCGGCCTGGGCTACATGCTCAGAGAGCTCCTCTATGTCTCTTTCATGTAGTCCAGGGAGGTACATCTCAGGTCATTCACACCAGCATGGACAATGACTGAGTCATATTTGTACTTGCCTTGGAGTGACCTGAGTGCTTGTGTTATGTGGCGGATCCTAGCACCCGACAGGCAGCTCACCGTGACCTTCTCCTTGTTCAGCCTGGTGAGCGGGACGCCAGTGTGCCTGACGATAGAGTCACCTATTACAAGTGTATCAGGTGTGTTGTTTAGCCTTAAGGGCTGTGACTGTTCGCACACTGGCTTTGTGAGCTATGTGTTGCACGTGTTTTGTTTTGGGGTAGCGGTTGCTTGGGTGTCTGCTTTGGAGGTCTCTGCTGCTTAGGCAGATTTTTATTTAGAGCCTCCGAGTATGTTTTTGTGTGTTTATGTGTTTGGTTTGTTGTCGTGGTAGGTCTGTGTGAGACTGGAATTGTAGTGAGTGTGGTTTCCTTCTCCTCCTGACTGGTTACGCCAGTACTGAGTTGAGAGAGCTTACCTCCAGTTTGGCTATATGGTTGCATCTCTCACATGTGTTGGAATTTGTTGGGAGGAGGAGAAGGTTGTCTGTGTACATGAGGCAGTTGTAACATTGCCTCAAGATTCCCAGATTCACCAGCTGGACCGGAGAGGAGATTGACAACTGACCTTTGGACATGCTAGAATAGTATTGGGAATTCCTTTATAATTGAAAAAAAGGGCCAATGGGGAACAAGGTACTCAAGGGGAGTTTGTGAGGGTGTAGTGCTTTTAATTTTTTAGAGCTGACTTATATAATTGCTTTAGTGAGCAAGTGCCAGGTAACTTAAATGCAATATGTTACAGGTAACTTAAATGCAAAAACGACAAACAGTAACTTTCTTTCAAGTGAAACAAGGAAATAAGTACAGTAAGCAATCCAGATATCACTAGGGATCCACAGAAGTGCTAAAAGGCCGCGTTTTAGGTGGAATTAGCGTTTCAGGGAAATAAACAAACAACAAGCATACAAATAAAGCTAGATTCAGCAGGCCTGGATCTAGTCTATGCTACAGCAAACAAGGTGTACCAATTTCAGTAAGAAACAGTTAGAATATGCAGGCACTATAAGCCTCTAACCAGAAATTCCCTGCTCAGAAGGGCAGAGTCCAGCCTCTCCTCCCACAAGAGTGCAGACCGCAATCCTTCTTAACGTAAAATAACTGGCCTGAAGCCCAAGTGCTTAAACCAGAACTAATACACTTTTAGAATAACAGACACTGAGCTCTCAATCAGCAGTTCCCAACTTAGAAGGATGTAAGCTACCTGAGATGCCACCACAGTGCAGGCCACAAACCTTCCTAATGTAAAACAACTGGTCTGAAGCCCAAGTGCTTAATCCAAAAGACTTAGAAATGATAGCTACACTTTAATCAAGTTACTACCAGCAGTAATAAATACAACTGAATACTTTAAAGAATGCCTGGATTAGTGCTCAAGTTATACAAACAAAGCTAGATTCAGCAGGCCTGGATCTAGTCTATGCTACAGCAAACGAGGTGTACCCATTTCAGTAAGAAGCAGTTCAAATATGCAGGCACTATAAGCTTTAACCAGAAATTCCCAGCTCAGAAGGACAGAATCCAGCCTCTCCTCCAACAAGAGTGCAGAACATGAACCCTCTTAATGTAAAATAACTGGCCTCAAGCCCAAGTGCTTAAACCAGAATTAATACACTTTTAGAATAACAGACACTGAGCCCTCAATCAGCAGTTCCCAACTTAGAAGGATGTAAGCTACCTGCTCTGCCACTACAGTGCAGACCACAAACCTTCCTAATGTAAAACTGGTCTGAAGCCCAGGTGCTTAAACTAAAAGGCTTACAATGAGTTACACCAAGCAGTAATAAATACAATTGAGTACTTTTAAGATGACGCAAAAGCAAAATAAAAGCAGATACATTTTTTTTTTTTTTTTTTTTTGGAAAGAGAAAGGAAAGAGAGAAAGGAGTAGCAGAAACTAAGCTGATTGGCTTTCTCAAATGCTCTCACTGTACTGGGTAGAATGAGGTAATGACACTAGACTGGGAGGAGGGTCCCAGATCAAATTTACACTAGGGGCGGGCAACTGCAAAGCCACCAACTATAAAAACACTATACCAACAGGTAGGGAGGGTGGGAAACAAACAGCAGAAATGTTACTCACAGCTGAAAAGCAGCAGTGAGCCTTTAAATGAAAGTTTTAAACAGCTAAAGGAGCCACTAGAAAAAGAGTTTAACTGCAACAAGTTATCATAAACAACCCAACAGATGCTTAATAAGAGTGGACAATTTCCAGTTAATACCTCACACACAGTGAAACTAGCTAGAAAAAATACACAGTACACAAAGTGCTATAAACAACAAAGAAATAAAGAACAAAATAAACAAAAACAGGATACTTAATGTTATATATTGTAGCTCCGAGTTTGCTGAGTGTCCTTCCTTCGATCAGCTCACTGTAAAATGGCTGAACACTCACAACTGAGCTTCTTAGGTAACAGAAAGTTGAAACCTGAGACAGCTTTTAAGAAAGAAATCTCAAAAGAACCAATGAGGTGCTTAGTCTAAGCTGTAGTCCAGGAGACCTCAGTCAGCCAATGACCTCAAACAATTCTCTCTCACTGAAATGCCTGATGGCTTTGGCTAAAACAAGATGTCCCTGAATTATGTGCTCAGACACACAGCCTCCACAAACACTAGGCCCAAATACGAGCCTGAATATGGAAATGCTACAAATATCCCCACTACTTAGAACAAACTGCAGAAATGTTACTCACAGCTGAAAAGCAGCAGTGAGCCTTTAAATGAAAGTTTTAAATAGCTAAATGTGTTAAGTTGAATTACTTGATTAGACTTTGCATTAATTAATAAGTGTAATAAGATGATTGGTTACCACTGAATTAGAAAGATTTTTTATATGTTAATGAAAGCCACAGCAGTCTTTGATATGTCTGATGAAGCGTTCAATGTGAACATGAAAGTGCTTACTTGGTATACTGTTTTTATTCTGCTTTTTATTTTAATTGAGTAAAGTTTCTTTCTTAATCGTGGTGTTGCCTTGAAAGTTTTTACCTGTGGGTTTTGCGTTTTCATCAGGGCACTTTATCCTCTGACTGTTTTCATTTTTTAAAACAATTTTGTTGTAGGTTTGTTCCAGTTTCTGCATGGAGGTAGTTTGGATATTGGCCAAGGATGGGGGAAGCATATACAGGATTAGGTAAGAAAATGCCTGTGCTAGAGTGCATTTAGCGGCAGTAGTGAGGAACCTAGTTTTTTTTGTTTTTTTTTTTTGAGGTCTGTTGTATGTGCAAGTTAAATTTCATTCTTTCATCAATTATTACTCCAAGGAGTTTGGTGTGTGAGGCAGGGGAGATGAGATAGTGCTGCCATCTAGGGAGAAAAGTTGGATTTAAGGTGACAGGGTATTTGAGGTAGGAAGAGAAGGAGTTGAGTTTTCTTCGGGTTAAGGATTATTTGATTATTTCTGAGCCAGAACAGAAATAAAGGAATTATGTGCTTGATCTGCATTTAAATAGATATCAAGTGTAAAATGTGTGTGTGTGTGGGGGGGGGGGGGTTGAAACACAGTTAAGAAAAAGAAAATTTATCAGAAGTGGATGATGGAGGGGGATTTATTTCTGCCACCGGAAATAAAAAAATGAAGGTTAGAGACAGTAATAAATTAAGCTGAATTGATTTCCCAAAGACAGAGATGAACCACTAGCCAAGGACTGGGGGAATAAGAGTACAGTTTGCATACAATGAGAAGCCTCTGCAAGTAGTTTAGAGCAGAGATAGTATAACTTGCACATCATATTATAGGAAGTAACACTGGTGGGGTAAAGGACAAGTTAATACAAGCACTTGCATAATGAGTAATCTGCAAGGCATGCATATTCACGAAAGCAAACCTTACTGCAGATAAGATTCAGTAAGGTAATATACATTATAACTATCAAATATTTGTTTTGTCATGTCATTGTATGGTACTGCAGACTGAAATATTTATTTGCAGTGAATGTTATTAGTGGGGTAGATGAAAACCAGTTATGGTATATGTTTTATGACTTTTCTTGCAGCTATGAATAGAGAGTAGGCAGCCAACACAGTGTATAAAAATTAAGAAAGGGACATGGAAGAGCAAAAAGCTGTCAGCTATGAGAAAAAGAGGGTGGCTTCACCATATGCAGTGACAGTGACAGCCTTGGGGAAGGAGGTGATCACAGCTGATAGCCATTCTCTCTAGGACAAGTTAGGGGAGGAGGCACTTGGGCATAGGCTACCACAAAAAGACCACAATATCTAGCCTAGGATGGAGGGACGGCAGGGCAAGCAGAGGGGTTGTTGAGTATGGAAAAGGAGATGGGTGAAGGGGGCACTACAGAGAGATAAAGAGGGATGAAGCAAGGAGGATTTAAGTCCATTAGGCTAAAACAAGAATTAATAAATAGATATCAAGTGTAAAATGTGTGTGGGGTTGATGAAACACAGTTAAGAAAAATAAAATTTATCAGAAGTGGATGATGGAGGGGGATTTATTTCTCCGCAGGAAATAAAAAAAATGAAGGTTAGAGACAGTAATAAATTAAGCTGAATTGATTTCCCAAATACAGAGATGAACCACTTGCCAAGGACTGGAGGAATAAGAGTACAGTTTGCATACAACGAGAAGCCTCAGAATTACAGAAGCAATTAACATGGTTAGTTTGGTTACTGAATATTAAAAGATCTTTGTGGAAGGTAGAAAATGTGCATTCATCAAACAGAGATGATGGGGAATTATTCATAGCATATTTTGAGGACTAGGATAACACTAACAGTGATGAGGCAGTGGTGGAAGTTATAGGAGGTGACTTCAATGTCATGCTTGATCCAATCCTAGACAGGATATTCAAGAAGAATATGTACATTATGAAATGAGAAGTAACTGAAGGTAAGCAAAGGAAGGTGTGGTCTGGGTGGAGATGAGGAGGAAACTACAATGCACGAGGAAGAATTTACCTGTCTAGGACTAACATTATCCAGGTGATCCAAGCAGCAAAATGAAGGGAGGGAATGAGAGTGATTATGGGAGAAAATGGAAAGTTAGTAATGATGAGGAGATAAGGAAGATTTTTGTGTGCTTCTATGAAAGGTTTATTGTGCAGAAGCTCAAGGGAGGAAAATGAATTATAGTCATGGGAAAGACTAAGCATATATCATGAAGACTGAACCCCCCCCCCCCCCCCCGCAGGACTATGAAAAGCTGGAAGCTCACAATACAAAAGAAGAAGAAATAAGGACAGCTATCAAGAATATAAAATGTGGTAAGGCAGGTTCCCAACTGAGTTTAAGTGCAGAATGCAAGGTCCGATCATTACCTTGATGGATGAATGTAATGCAGTAGGAGAAGGAAGGGAATTGTCACCAGTGCTGAAAAATACAAGGGTTGTAGAGGTTATCCCCCCCCCCCAAAAAAAAGTCAGTTTTTTGGATTCAGGCATTGTACGCTCTTTTCCCTAAAAACAGACAGATCCTGATAAGAAAACTAGCTCTCACTCTTAAAATGCATTCAGGAGGGACAGAGGGCACTGTAAAGGGCAGCAATTAATCTATAACTGGAAAAAAGTTACTGACATTTTGAAAAGCATGTAGAACAATTCAGTCACATGGGGAAATGATTGTCCTCTTTGATCATAAGAAAGATTTGAGTTATGAAGTCTTGTGGAGAGTTTTTTGAAGCACAGAGGATTAGGGTGCACATAAGTGTGGGTGTTGTAAGCCCATGCATACAAATTATTGGCATTTATCAATGGAGCAGCAAGATCCCTTGTCACCTAACTGTTTACCCTTGCAATGCAGAAGTTTACTTTAGTCGTCAAATTCAGGTTAATGAAGTCTATAGATACAAAAGAGCAGATTGTACTGTTTAGACTTAGCTTATTTGCAGATGACTGCACTCAAATGCAGAGGACGTGATTGCAGTTCTTGATGCAGTTGTGCACTGTATGAGAAATTTGGAAAGCATCCAGCTTATGGGATACAAAAATGGCATTAGTCAGAGAAGCTAATGAAGTACAGGGCTAGAACACCCAGGGGCTGGGGGTGGAAAATATTGTGAAAGATATAGATAGAAATCTTTCCAATTTAAACTAAAGTTAGTACATACATAGAGAAAGAAGGAAAACTATTTTTGTTCCTTCTCTTCTTCCAACCATAAAGGCCATCCATTATCTGCCACTATTACTCATGTGTTATTCATTCCCTATGATGGGGTGGGAATGCAGCTGTGGTGGGGCTATAAGCCAGGCAGCTATCATAGGTGTTTTCAATTTAATTCCCACTGTTACTGTTATGGGCAGCTGCTTTCTGTATATCTTTTGCTCTGGCATATTCCACCATGTCAATGTCCCTCTCCCAGCACTGCATCATTTGGTTCCTCTCACCAACTGCATGTATTTACACACTTTAGCCCTCTCAGCTTGTTTTGGCCACCTTTGCCAGACAGGCTCTTGCCATATGTCCTGAGAGCGCCCGTGACGATGTGGTTCACCTCAGGGCTGACGTTTTCTTTCTTCTGTCTAGATCCCTGTTGCTGTATCATGCATTTACCTGAAACAACATACAGTAGTAAGCCTAGTGAAAGTGATTTTTAGAAATGAAACCCCCTCATCACCACTGCAGAAAAGCACTTAAAACAGCTTCCAAAGGAAATGTGTAGTTACACAGTTGCTGTCATACCAGTCCTTTGCCAAACTGCTTTTAGCAGCTTAAAGAAAATAAACCTGAAACCTAAGTTCAAACCAAAAACATAGCCATCATTTAACATAAGGAATGAACACAACAGCTGCACTCATTTCATTACAGTATACTGACAGCAGATAACATTCATATTAATAAAGCAAACTTTCACACATGTTTTTTCAAAGCACTGTTAACCTTTTCCACTACTACCCTGCTCAACATTATGAAAATGAAAGCACCAGTGTAAACATCTATCATTTCCAATATCAACATGTATTTCTCATAACCTGATCAGCACAAAATACAATGTTCTCTAATCTCTCCCCTGAACCTTCCAGTACACATTACACTGCCATGTATGCAAAACTAAGAAATGATGCTTCACATTCACAACTCCTATCATAGACATCGACATACAATTGTATATTAATTTCACTTTACTGTGAAAACAACAAGGTTTTTCAGAGTAAATTATTCACTGAACTGAATTTGAATAGTGATTTTGAATAGCTTCCGGTAATTTCTAGGTGTAAAGTATTTGATAGCTTACTTTAACAATGTTGTGCTTTCCCACAGCAATTGTTGCTGAGCTGATCATGTTGAATATAGCAGCTGTAAAACTACTGATGGAAGTTTTGGCGCATTTATGAATTTTGTACGCATATGAAGCTCAGCTGAGGTGATCTCTGTGAAACACAGCTTTACACATTAGCGTATGTGGTCTCATAAGCATTGAATGGCCCACAAAGGCAGCTAGCCAAGTACTTATCTATGAATGACTTTGGTTGTGGATGAGATGCACTCGGTGGCTCTGACTGCAAGAATGAGAAGCAGAGCATAGAATGCATCCATGAAATACAAATGTGTATAACAGTGCACCGAAGCCTAATCCACATTCACCCATCGCACTATGCACACCTTACTGCTTCTTAACTCTCACTTACTTAAACTGAAGGTATAAACACAATTTGAACATGGTCGAGGCAGCAGTATCAGGCACACATGACAAACTGCAAAGCAGGAGGGCCGACCACCTGTCCCACTTGGTTTTGCAAGTTCAGGTTTGAGGGCCAGTGTTCTGCAATAAATATTTTTACTTTTCTACTTTTACCTCTTCATTTACATAGGTTTGTAATTAGTGGTAAGATAGTGTGAATAAATCCAGGCTTCTGTAACTGGAAATGTATGCATGTATGTAAACATATATGTATATATGTGAAAATAGCTATGTAAGTAAACATACACATAACTTTATAAGTTTACATATATGTGTGTATATGTGTGTGTGTGTGTATGTATGTGTATTATCTAAATATATGTGCATATGTGTTTGTGAATATATATATATATATATATATATATATATATATATATATATATATATGGGTTCATATCACGTTATCGAAAGCCGATAATGTCAAATGCCACAATGTCGAACAATATGCATCTAATACTAAAAATAGCGAACCTACAGAACATTGAATTCTTTCCTAGGGAAAGAATTTGGTTGTCCATTTCTGTGGCTTCGCTATTTTTAGCACTGTGGTGGAAAGTTACGGGGGTTCAGGTAAGTGTATGATTATGTGGACGATAGGTTTAGGGCACGGGTTACATGAGTTAGGGTTAGGGCGCTGGATAGGTGAGTGTGCGACAGTGACAGAGTTTAGGGTTAGGGGCGGGTTAAGTGAGTTAGTTAGGGTGTGGGTAAGGCGAGTGTGTGATAGTGATGGACCTTAGGGTTAGCGTTGGGTTAAGGTAAGTGGATAGATAGTAGTGTTTGTATAGTTTAGTGTAAGGTTAGATGTATGATTTTAAGTGTAAGTGTGTGCATTGCTGTTTTGTTTGGTGTGCCTGTGTTGTGTGAATGTGTTTCGGAATAGCGAATTTTTTCCCTGGGAAAAAATTTGCTGTTCTGAATGTTCGATATTGTGTGCTTTAGATTATTTAGGTTTGATTAAATGGTGTTTGGTGTTTTCGGCTTTCGATAACATGATATAAACGCAGCCTAGATATATATATATATATATATATATATATATATATATATATATATATATATATATCTATGTGTGTGTGTGTGATTTTTTTCACAGAAATATGCAGTACTTATTGATATGAAATGTATAAAGCACTGCAATGCTCAGTGTAGGCCACAAATCATTTCTTACTATGATACTTTTGGAAGACGGTCATGATTTCCAGAATTTGTGATGCACATACAACATAGCTGGCCAGAGTTAGCCACCACACAATAGGCATAGTGGGGTTAGGGGTAGGCAGAGCGGGGTTAGGGATAAACTAGCAAATTAATGATCTGCATGCAACTTATTGCAGGCTGAAGTGTTTAAAACTGTTTTTGCACAAATTAAAAAGTCTCCTTAAAGCTACTTTTGATGATACTAAGTCAGAAAACACTTTGCAAGGCAATCTGCAGGGGTTCCTATTATATAATCGAAGACGCAATCCTTCGAATATGTCTTGATCGAACTTGAAAGCATGAAACGACAAAATAGTGAAACAGCATATAAGCAATTTATTTCCCTGGGATAGAAATCCCTTGGCCGCCTCCGTTACTTTGCCGTTTTTGTCACTGTAGTGTGATCTTGGAGTTGGTATATTTAAGTAGGGAGGTGGGGGGGCAAAGCCCCCTTACTTAATGTAATGTTTTGAAGTTTTTATTTAAATTATTTTTTGTGGAACAGCGATTTTTTTCCCCTGGGAAAAAATCGCTGTTTCGAGTCTTCGGGATTGTAAGCTTTTGCTTACATGTGGTTCAAGCCTGATCCACATTATCATGGAACTTATAAACAAAGACATTGGCAACATTCAAACACTAGACCCCATGCAGTTTGACTTCATGAAGGGCCGATCTTGTCTCCTGAACCTGACTGACTTCTTCGATTCGGTCTCCAGAGCTGTGGACGAGGGTAAGGTGGTCCACACAGCCTATCTGGACCTCGCTAAGGCCTTTGACACCATCCCCCACTTTGGAATCATAGATAAACTTACTAAGCTGGGCATAAATTCCTACATCACTTGATGGGTTGCCAAATGGCTCACTGACAGAACCCACACTTTAAAAGTAGCCGACTCTAAATCCAGCTCCAGACAAGTGGAGTACCTCAGGGTTCAGTCCTAGGACCGCTCTTGTTTGGCATCTAGTTCTCCAAAGTACAGGCCAACACTAAGAGACTCTGGCTAACAAAGTTCGCAGATGACTGCTAACTGGGAGCCATTATTGAATCCCCAAATGATGTGGATATTCTACAAAAGGGCCTTACAGAAACAGATGCTTGGTGCCAGAGCCATGGGCTCAAGCTTAATGCCAAGAAATGTATAGTTATCCCCTTTGGGGAAAAAACATGTACCCATGAATTACCACATAGGTGGCAGTACACTAAACACCGAAAGTGTGATGAGAGAATTAGGGACACAGGTGGACAATGGTCTCACCTTCGATAACCACATCGCCACAACAGTCAGAAAATCCTTCTATGTGGCACACCTCATCATTGAGGGCTTTTCATCCAGAAAAAAAGGAGGTCATTGTCCCACTGTACTCATCCCTCATTAGACCCATTATAGAGTACAACACCCCACTTGGTATGTACCTCACAAGACATCTTCAACAGCTGGAAAGGCCGCAGAAATACCTTACTAAAAGAATCACAGGTCTAAAGCAGATGCCCTATGCTGACCATGTAAAAAAACTCCAACTATACTTTGTGGCATATCGTCTGCTCAGAGACTATCTCTGTTTAACATACAAGGCCATGTCAAACCCAGAGCTGTTGGACATGCTCCACTTAAAGAAATCTCAATCCCTTAGAGCCACATGCTCCAGGGATCTAAACCTTGTCATCACAATGAACAAAACATGCTGGAGGGATAGGTTGCTGACCCAGAGACTCCCCATACTCTGGAATAGACTGCCCATACATGTCAAGCAGAGTGCCACCTTGGACCTCTTCAAAAGGAACCATAACGATTGGATGGGAGATAGGAAATTCACTGACAGAACCCAAACTGTAAAAGTTGCAGACTCCAAATCTGACCTCAAAGCAGTGACAAGTGGAGTACCACAGGGTTCCATCCTGGGACCTCTCCTGTTTGGTATCTACTTCTCTGAAGTACAGGCTAACACAGAAGGCCTCTGGCTAATGAAGTTCGCAGATGACTGCAAACTAGGAGCCATAGTCAAGTCCCCAAATGATGTAGACATCCTACAGAAGGGCCTCGCTGAGGCAGATGCCTTGTGTCAGAGCCATGGCCTCAAGCTCTATGCCAAAAAGTGCAGTGTCATCCCCTTTGGTAAAAACTCTGTACCCATGAACTACCACATAGGCAGCAATCTACTTAACACCGAATGCATGATAAGAGACCTTGGGACCCAGGTGGACAGTAGTCTCTCCTTTGATAGTCACATCGCTACAGTAGTCAAAGTCCTTCTACATGGCACACCATCATAAAAGGGTTCTCATCCAGGAAAAAAGAGGTAATTGTTCCCCTCTACTCGACACTCATTAGACCCATTATAGAGTACAATGCCCCTTTTGGAATGTACCTCACAAGACATCTGCAGCAGCTGGAAAGGCCACAGAAGTACCTCACAAAGACTATTACTGGCCTCAAACAAATGCCCTACATTGACTGCCTCAAAAAAATCCAGCTTTACTCCGTAGCATATCGCCTTCTCCGAGGTGATCTCTGCCTAACATATAAAGCTATGTCAATCCCAGAGCTGTTGGACATGCTACACCTAAAAAAATCCCAATCCCTCTGAGCTACACGCTCTAGGGACCTAAACCTTGTCACCATAATAAACAGGACATGCTGGAGGGATAGATTCCTGTCCCAGAGACTTCCCATACTCTGAAACAGGCTACCCATCTATGTCAAGCAAAGTTCTTCATTAGCACTCTTCAAGAAAAATCTTGATGAGTGGATGGAAAATAGGAAATACACCCTGGGGATCACTTCTATGTCTCTGCTGGACAGTTGCACAGGAAAATAACTTTCTTGGGTGGCGTAAGCCAGGGAACCTTGTTGGCTAGGCTTACATAGGCCCTTGGGCCGATAGCCTAGTACCTACCTATGAACCCCAGAGATCACGTCAGTCACCCTGTTAGACAGGGGTCCAGGAAAGTAAGTATTGTGGGAAGAAATATCCAGGGAATTGTTATGGCTAGGCTTTTATAGGCCCTAGGATCGATAGCCTAGTATGAACCTATAAATCAGCGTTCGCTTTTTTAAGCGTTTGCTGATTTACTATAGACCCTACTGAAGAGCACACAGTAAAATATATAGCAATGCAAAAGCTGTAAGGTGTACCCCACTCACAAACTAACAAGTGGGACTCAGTACAAATGTATTAAAGAAGAGGAAGTTATGATTCCCTGCAGCTTTTACTTACAATAAACAAAATTAGGTAGAAAGAATAATATTAACAAAAGTCATTCACCACTGTTAGCAATTTGTGCATAATGTGCGAGGCCCTAATCTGCTGTTTAGTAAATGTACTAATATATATATATATATATATATATATATATATATATATATAATCAGCTATACATACACAAAAATGAGTGGTAAACAATTGTGCATCTCTTTGTTCTTTCTGTAACTGTGGAGGATATCAGTTATAACAGACAGCAAGCCCAAAAAAGGCTTGATAGGCTCACCAAAGGTGATTAGGAATATGCAAACCTTTTTCATGCTTATAAAATCAATACGTAGGATTAAGCAAAGCAGTCTGTTGCAAATTCAATGGAAGCAATCTATCATTTCTTTAAATTATTCAGAAATAAGTACTAATCAAAGTAGATTTGCAAAAATAATGTAATGCCAGTTAACTTTTCCAGCACAATCCATTATCAGTATCATATTGCATTATTTTCTCATTGTAAATTATAGTACCATTTCATATCTTACATGTGCTTATTAGATGCCTAGTAAGCACTGTCAGTAAAATATTTAGTGATATAACACCTAATTATGAGTAAATTATCTCCATTTTGTATGTCTTTTTATCCTCCCTATTTTTTATTTTAATTACATTTTACTTTGCATTTATTTTTTTTCTTTCCCTCCCATTTATGTTTCCTTTTCCACAGGTACAGAGATCCCAGGAGCAGCCCAACCACATTTCAGTCAGGTCAGGGAATGCTCAAGATCACCCACTGCCTACCCAGGGATATCATCACACGGCAAAGTTGCTTACGCTGGTCTTGTAGGTGCCCTGACAAAGTGAAGGCTGGAAAGCTACAAACTTTGTGAAGTATGGGACCTGGGCAAAGTTTTCCTGGAGTGGGTATAGTGGTAAGGCACTTTCAGCTCATGCAGGACCTGCTTCAGTGGGTGCAAGACTCACTGCCTTGGTTGGCTCCAACCATTGAGCAATTGGAGGCCTTCACTCTCATGTCATTGGGGTCTTCCCGTGCATAGCCATCAGGCAGTGGAACAATTAAGGTCCTTTAGAACACGGTGGGTATTACTGCAACTTCACTTCACCGTATTCCTTCCTTAATCCTCTTTCCTACACCCTCTTCCAAATTCACATAAGTGCATATTTACTTCTTGAACATCCTACTCGTATGAAAAAAATTTGAAAAATTTGGGAATCTATTCCCCACCAAAAATATACAACCCCTCTTCTCCCACCTCCTGAAGCATAACCCTCTTTATGTCTTCCTTCTGTGTTTCTTATGTTATGTCTCCCTATTTTTCAGCTTTCCTGTCTTTTACACTTTTCTATGAACCATTCAGGGTGTCCACTTAAAGCCATCCCGATAGTCAATACACAAACCCCTTTATATATTTTTTAAATGTATTCTTAATAGCTGAACTAAGTGCTACTTGCCTTAACTGTCTGCTGTTCAAATGGGCTTGCTCACTGCCACTCTCGTCCACAACTTCTGAAAAAATTCAAAGTCATTCAAGACTTTACACATTAACATAATAATTCCTATAGAACTAAATCATTATTTTTCCCATTACAAGCAGGTTTAGAAGGTGGGCATTTCTTCACCAAGGCTTTTTCATTGACGTAGTCATCACAAGTAGTCTGCGTTTGGTATATTTACATACAGTCACAACTGCCATCTGCACAGATACCTGCTTTGCAGCTACAAACCTTGAGACTATTAATACCATTCAAGGTGATATGAAATGAAGTAAAATAAACAGGGTGATTTATAGGAAATCACAGCTATGCAGCAGAAAGTAACACAGATGTAAAAGTCTGGAAGGATACTGGGAGTCCATAATCTGTTAAATGGGATAGAAGGTGCACTTCAGGTCTTTTAATACCCTGATGGAAATATAAGGGGTGCAAAGAAATGGCTGCTTTAACTGTATACATTTACTTGCATACCTCTCAAATGTCCATCTTTTTGCATCATATTTTGGTCTGTGTTTTTTGAGCAGGATGGATGTATTGAGGACTGAAGTCAGTAAATACTAACAGTTGAGTTTCATACTTCATACCCTTCAGAAAAATGCATACTAATGCAAAACTTGTCATTCTATCAACTTTCTAAGTTTACAGGAGCAATATTTAAAATCTGTCACTATTTTTGGTCCTTTGTCCCCTCATTATTTCTGGCTGTGTCCAGATTTTTAGCGTTTTGAAGTTGAGCACACATGACAGGGAGGAAATCTAACGACAGAACAACATGATAAGTCTGCTATGGAGGCTAAAGAAAGACAGAGGAGGATTAACATATTCAGATTTACTGAAAGGGAGGAATCAGGGAGTCATGCAGTTCTGACAAAGGAAATGGACCAGAAGAGAGTGTTACAATCAAGGACATGGTACGTATGGGAAGTCTGTAGGAGTTTATGAAAATAGCATTCACTGGATGATAAGTTTACATAGGTCATTCATCACCTCAGCAAGATAATTAAAAGAGGAAAGGAAAATGTGATGGGAGATCCAGGCAGCAAGACAAAGATAATGTTGGAATGAAACATATATTACAATTCTGTGAAGGGGTATACGAACACAGTTATAAGGGAAAAGGACAAAGGGGTCAAGAGATTCAATTTTGAGGGGAACTATACAATAGAGTTCTACTGATCAGAAGTCAAAATGAGGAATATAGCAAAATTAGCTGCTGGAATTAAAACCAAAATAGTTGGGAGCTGAAAAGGAAGACAGAAAGGGAAATTTTGTGACATGAAATCAAAACTGAGGTCACCAAGGAAGATAGTAGGGGATACAAGATTTAAGGTCAGTAAAGGCAGCTAGAGAAATAGGGAATGAGACTATATTCATCTACAGGTTAGAAGGGGGTAAACGCTCTGGGAAAACTTTAATGCTGATTCACTTGCAATATCACAGATTAGTGCAAGAAGTGGAAGTGCAGAGTGTACAGGTACATGTAAGAATTTAGGTGGGGGAGATTGTGCAGTGGGGTAGAGACATTTTCTGTAATCCATTATTAGCTTATGCAGTCTGAATTGCAATGTCTAACTTGGAGGCTTACTTAGTTTTAAGGTTGCTTTATAATGCTTTGTTTTCAGTTATCTGTTTTCAACTGCAGCTGTCACAGTGGTGCATTTCGTAGTGTACTGCCATCCAGTATTTGGTTCTTTGGTTCAGTACTTGGCCAGGGTGCCATTCTGTGCAGACTCAGCATGTCATCCCTGCATATGTGTGAGTTTTCAGCAGGTTTGCTGATTTTTTTCCCAGATCCCAAAAGCATGCCGTGAGTGAGCTGGAGAGTCTTCAAACTCTATAGGTGTGAATGAGGTAGCTTTGTGAAGTAAACCAGACAGCTTGTACTAACTTGCATACTTTGAATCTGTCTATAAACACAGATCTTAGTGATATTTTTAATTTTTTTCTTTTTTCTTTTTTTTTTAAATGTACTTCTAGCTCTCATTGTGAGAACTGTTAGTTGTAACTACTCCATACTAAATTAATGGACTCCTTCCAGGTTACACTTTTTATGCTGAGTTAGTGTACGAGTACTTTCTGCAGTGGGATGGAAAAGTTCCTCTGCTTTGCACTCACTGAGTGTTGGGTCCTGCTCTAACTTCCCCACACCTCTTAATTACTTTAAGCGGGTAACTGGAATAAACATGAATGTTTAATGATTGTGTAGTTTTTTTTTTAAATGACTAACAAAACGTATATAAAAAGCAGTGTAACTGAAAGATGCATATAATGAGTTTGTATGTTGTCTGTGTACAAATAAATATCATTTAAACCAAAAATATATTCTTTACAATTCTTGACTATTTTAGGTGCAAAAGGTATAATAGCATAGTGACCTACCACAGTGACCTTGCAATAATCATTATGGTAATAAGTTTGTATGTATTAAATCTGCACCTTTACTATGCCTTGCCTCCTGCCTTGCTTCGACAATCATTTAGCAAATAAGTATATATACAAATAAGTATCTGTGTGTCTATTTTCTTTGTACATGCCTTCCATTTCCTTATTGTTTTTTACATTATTAGCCCTTTATCATGTTCGATGACAACAGATTTATCATAAGTACCTATGTATACATGTCAAATCTGCCAGCAATATGTCAATATTAATCATACTTAAACCTTATTATTTAATGCTGCCTGCCAAATTATCTAAGTGTGCTTAATATCATGCATAGTACAATAAACTATTAACTGTTAGATGAGAAAAAAGTAAACTGTGGCATAATGAACCCTTGAACTAAATCCAAATGTATGTACTTCGTCTTTACACTTCTTACATGACTTTCGACACTATTTCATTAACTTGCTTTTCTTTGACAACGACTACATTAATTTCTCACTCAGTATAACATTATTGCACAATGGAGCATTATGCTACACTATATACCAATGACCTGCATTTTAGTTAGCCACACCTATGTATTTATTAATCTGTTATTCTTTGCCCCATCCAAAATGCACCTCAAAACATCTCCTGATTTTTGAAATAGTTCAAATATTAAAAATGCCTTAATTCAGCAAAATATCCACATAGGGCTAGTTAAAAGACTCAAGCTTCCCCGTGCTTCAACATGAAGGGTTTCCAGCACTAATATTACGTTAATATTCTCTGGGCATTGCAGAATCATCAGTCAGTGCAAAAACCCCACCCACACCACTACACCATCATGTTTTTGAATTCACAGATTCAGGAACAATGAACCTAGTGTAACTTAGACCAGCATTCATAGATGACAGCACATCAGTCCAACTCACTCACATTCCCACAATGGCAACATCTCAGTACCTGGAATTTGCACAAGCATGAACAGCTCCACTGAGCAGCTGAAACATTCAACGAACAGGGTGTCCTACCTACTAAGAAGATCATACACAGTCAGTGACATACATCATAGATGGAAATAAAGACAGAGACAGATACACACGCGCGTACACACACACACACACCATGACTTAACTATGTCAGTCTCAGCATGTAGCTATTTATAACAAAAAAAAAAAGATATACACAGCATCTCATATAACATAAGTCTCCCTACCAGTATAGCGTGCTTGGCAGTGTATTTACATACAGGGAGGTCTTACGCAGACCAACGACTGGTGTCTTAGTCACGGTCTCAAACTGAATGCAAAAAATGCATCAACATTCCCTTCGGTAATATCAGTGTCCATTCACACTATCAGATTAACAACAATACCCTATGTACTGACAAAGTGATGAGAGATCTAGGATCTTGATTAAAAAAAGGCATCGCCTCTAGAGCAAAGGAGGTTATAACCCCTCTATACTTGTCACTAATCAGGCCAATAATTGAGTTTAACTCCCCTTTTAGCATGTAACCTACAAAGCACCTGCAGCAATTGGAGAGACCTCAGAGGTTTCTAAGATCATCAAGGGACTCCAGCATGTGCCTTACACAGACCAACTAAAGTCCCTGTCACTATACTCAGTATCATATAGACTTCTTAGGGGAGACTTATGTCTGGCTTACAGTCGGCAATCTCCGTCTCAAACCTAATGAATTTGCTACACATCAGTAAATCAAATAGGAATAAAGCTACTCGTTCCAGGCACCTAAATATGGCCTGTGACTTGAATAGGATGTGCTGTAGGGACAGATTTGCCTCCCAGCAACTGCTTTGTCTTTGGAATAGGCTGCCAATTCATGTGAAACAGAGCACCTCTATGACACTGTTCTAAAGGAACCTGGATGAGTGGATGGGGCACCACAAATTCTTACAGGGCATAGTGCCCACAACCCTCCTGCACATGGGCAGTCATTAATAAATACAATCCTGGGTTCTGACTAGACTATCTATGCTATTACATTGGGATGAAATGGCTAGGCTTGAAATGAACTCTGGGTTGATAGCCTAGTAACCTGCTATGATCCTAAGATCCTATGGACCCTCCCCACAAACAATTGCATTTACATGCTGAGCTGCGAACGTCACTACCTAACAAGGAAAGTGGGGAGGGGGGCTCTCAACTGAGACAGCCTTGTGAAGTAAACCAGACAGCTTGTACTAACTTGCATACTTTGAATCTGTCTATAAACACAGACCTTAGTGTTATTTTGAAAATGTTTCTTTTTTCTATTTTTTTAAATGTACCTCTAGCTGTCATTATGAGAACTGTTAGTTGTCACTATTCTATACTGGTTCTTAAATGAATGGACTCTTTCCAGGTTACACTTTTTATGCTGATGTTTAGGTTTTGTTAGGTAATCTTAGGTAATGTTTCTTTTTTCTATTTTTTAAATGTACATCTAGCTGTCATTTTGAGAACTGTTAGTTGTCACCACTCCATACTGGTTCTTAAATTAATGGACTCTTTCCAGGTTACACTTTTTATGCTGATGCTTAGGTATTGTATTACAAAGGACTTTTTATGCAATTATAATATCCATCTAATTGTCCCTGTGTACTGGTTATCTGCACAGTAAGCCAGATACTGGGTTAGTTTATGCTTATACATTTTTTGTCACTAGTACATTTTGGTGAACCTCTTTATCTTCTTGATATGCAGGAGACTGGGTGCTATAAACAGCCATCCAGTGGGTAGATAAAAGTATATGTTGCATTCCCTGAATGGGGGAGGGTTATTGATTGCCTCCAAAGGGTGAAGCATTGCCCTTTGGAGGGTCCTTTCTACTTGTGGTTGCATCTTGAAAGCCAGTTTATCATCTTCAACCTTTATGTAGGACCTGCTCCCCAGCAACCCTTATTAGGGTTGTGTTGCATAACACCAGACTTATCTGGAGCAAGCCAGCATCATCTCAGATTTGCTCAGTATGGTCAATCTGGCATTCACCATAGAAAACTGATTATAGAGGTTAATGTTGAATCACTTTGATAGTTAGCCTTTGCTTCAGATTGGTTGATTATCCATGGCTACAAAGAAGGCAGGACTGCTGATGAGGTAGTTATTTTTTTCATGTCAGTTCTTGATCTGAGCCAGGTGAATATTGGCAGCACCATCACTTATAAGTGTGTCTTCAAGACACTCGGAACTGTAGAGTTCTCCTTGTCTTCCATTTACCCAGTTACTAGCAGCATTTATGTAAACATTCATGGATCTTTGCACTGAGCATCTGTATGAATCCTCTCAGTGGCTAATTTGCATGTCAGTATAGATGCACATTCCAAAAAAAGTACCTATGGAACTTCTCAATATTTCAACTAGCTTCCACTGCTACCCATAAATCTTTAGATTTGGTGCCCCATCCAGTATTGTCCAGCCATCCAAGGTTGGTCTTTGGTCAAATGGTGCTTTAGACAAAAGGGTTCCACAGTCACCCTCCCCAACACCACCCGGTGCTCCCATCTTGGTCTACCTACACCATATTGATTACTTTTTTCTTCTTTTTTTCCCACAGTTTGTCTTACTTTTCAGTTTTTTCCCTGTATTCATTCAACATATTTTAAAGAAATCATTTTTTACTACAAAAAAATAAACAAAATATATACTGGAAAAGCACCCCTGCTGTAGGAGGGCACCTAGTTTTGCTTATGCTTAAGTCGGCTATGTGGCCATCACCTTATTCATCTAAAACTGGGGCTCACACCAATTGTACCACCCAGAACTGGCCTGGTAAATTGCAAGGTCTGTGTAATGTCCATGCTGGTGTGCTGATGCCAATAGTGAACCAGTTCTTAAATGGTAGTAATGCTGATGACTCAATTTCACTTGTGGCCTAAAACACAGCTTTAAGTGTTTTGCTGGATGTTGCTTCCCTAGTCTGTGTACCTCTCAAGTGCCAAGTGTACAATGCACTGTATTTCATGTTATGATCATGAGCCTGAGCCAAACATAAAATTAGGATAATGGTCAGGTTGATAATTCTAACATTGTCTGATGTGTCTCCCCACTTTGTGCTCTGGCACCATGACATCCAAGATGCAACACATGCTGTTTTCTGAAAGTCTTCCATTCAAGGATTAACCAGCCTGACATTTTTAGTTTCTGAGATCAGACAAATCTAGGTGCATCAGGGTATGCTTATTGTGAGTTTCAAATATAAATGCATATTGGTCAAGATGCGTATTAATTATTACAAATATTACATTTTTCCATCCATGTTTTGAGATTGTAAACTGCTTAGTGAACTAAATATTGTAACATAGTCTTCTGTCTGTAAATATGTATACATTTTTAACATATCCTTTTATCTGTAAATATGTTTTGTTCATTTCTTATGTGATTCTATTCACCTGGGCTGTGCCTGAAAATGGCCCAGTAAGATTAGTGCACTACCTCAGTAAAAAAACAAATAAATAAAAATAAATAAACAAAAATAGTCATTTGTTTTCAGGCAGCACAGATATACAACTCCTACAGTACATTTATAAAATACTGACAGATATAATCTTCAATATATGTAAACATCATTTACTGAAAGAAGCGAAAGTCATTCCGGCATCTGTGTACTGTTAGTAGCTTTGTTTTTGGCTAGTAACAGAGAGAAGGATAAAGGTAGCCATTAATACTGGATGCTAATAGGAAGATATTATGTTCAGTGAGTGAAAATGTAATTTGGCATTTAAGAAATGTGCAAATCGGGTTACACTCTGTGCAGCAGATGTATTGTACATGAAGTACTGACAAACTGCTAAATAAAGTTCATTATTACATAGAAGCTGAGCTGCCTAGTGATAGCCCAAGGACCATTAACATAGTCTTTGAAACTACATTAAAGAACATACAGAAGTGGAAGAATGTATACTAAATTTGAGATTGTGGTCTCTCTAAGTATTGTACCTACTCTGAGGTATCAAGATTTCAGAACATGTAAGTAGCAGGAGTGTTGGGGTGTAGCACTCCATCTCAGCGGGTGTAGAGGGGGATGAAGCCTGTCTGCAAAAAATACTTAAAATGTGAGCAGTTAACTTCAGAGCATGCTGTTTGTTTGAATTTTATTTTATTTCATGAACTGTCTGGACGCACAGGAAAAGTATGTAAAATTATGAGGAGAGCTGTCATGCCTCTGATATTTATATGAAGATCATTCCATATATGTAAACTGCATTCACCCCAGTGGTGATCTTATGCCTAATGACAGACAACTCAATGCAGAATGGAAAGAACACAGCAAGAATGCATGAGACAATGCTTACAGCTGATGGGGTTAGCAAGCAGCAAAAGTCAAGGTGTACATTTTTTGACAAAAGCAAGATGCTATAAGAGGAATGCCCTGAGGGTTATGGATAGCCATTGCTTCTTTAAAATGGTGAGGAAAGATTCTGTTCTGGTGATAGGAGCACCTAGAAAATGTAAAAAAAAAAAATAAAAAATAAAAAAAACTCTGATTTTTGCAATATGTATATAACTTAAATGCATCTGGTTTGGGAGTAAAGTGCTATAACAAGAAGACCATATAGTAGTTTGGAGCATAATAAACGATTCAGTTGCTGTAGTCTGCACCAGCAGTATAAGAAGCCTGCTTATACTGAGATGAGCATTTAGTTACTAAGACCTTTACAGGTTAAGCAGTGAAGGTGGGTAGAGATGAACGGCATCCCTCATGAATCTTTACTTTCTGCAGTGTTTACAGAACTTACCTTTCTTGAGGATAGTGCTTGGGTTGGCCCTTGACAGACTGAACTTTTGTCTGGCAGTTAGTGAAAGGACTAAGACTTTGAGCTATTAACAAGCTACTTCCTCTAGTACAGGATCTGATTCCCCTCATCATTTCCTTACTGTCTGACCATGAGCAAGTCACTTAATCAGATAATGTTTTGAGGCAGTCTGAATTTGGACTAGATACCTTAATGTTCTCCTGGACTGCATGCCTGGTGACTGCTTATAGCCATCTGAATCCCTGGGAAGTTGTATGATTTATCATTTTTTTATTTATTTAAGATGATCTTAGGTCAGTCAGGCAGCCAATCAACTTGCCAGTTCTTAAGAACATTCTAGTCAGGTAGCTGTATCAAAATCACAGCCACAGTTTGCCTGTCATGATTTAGTTTATTATCAAAACACATAAAAGGAGAAAAAATTACACTGTATTTGGCTCCTTTTACTACATTTGTGTCTCTTCCTACTTTATTACTTTATTTTGCTTTTGGTGCTTGTTCATAGAAGTGTTCAATTGCATTTATTCTGCTGCATTTATTACTGCTTGTTAGTAGCCTAATGAAATTATAATTGCTATTCTAAGCCTCTTAGTTTTGATTTAAGGACTTGGACTTCAGACCAGTTATTTTACATTAAGAAGGTTTGTGGTCTATTCTCTTGTGGGAGAAGAGGGTAACCTCTGCTGTTCTGAGCTGGGAATTACTGGGTGAAGTCTTATTGTCCCTGTTGTTCTAAGTGTCTTTGTTCCGATTTAAGCACTTGTGTTTCAAACCACTTATTTTACATTAGGAAGAGTTGTGGTCTAAACTCTTGTGTCAGGAGAGGATAGCCAACACCCCTCTAAGTTGGGAATTGCTGGTGAAAGCTTATTGTGCCTGTGACTCTGTGTCTTTATTATGGTTTAAGCACTTGGGTTCCAGACCAGTTACTTTACATTAGGAAGATTTGTGGTATAAACTCTTGTGGCAGGAGAAGATAGCCTATACCCTTCTAAGCTGGAAAATGCTGTTTGGAGGTGTATTGTGTCTGTTATTCTAAAGTGGTCTAGACTCTTGTAGCAGGAGAGTGTGACCTACACCCTTCTAAGCTGGGAATTGCTGGTGAATTGCTGCTTTATTTAAACTGTTTTTTGCTGTAGTGCCTGTGATTTTATGCACTTTGAATTTCTAGTACTTGCATTTTATAGCATAGGCCAGATTCAGACTTGCTGAATCTAGACTGTTTGTATCACTTGAGCATTAAAACCAGCTCCTCACTGAGACACTGAAAGATCTGAGGCATCCGTTGCTTTCAACTAACTATAAGTGCCTGTTTTTGCTCTTATGTTGTACTTTTAATTTGTATTTGCATTCTACTGTCTGATTAAATTGTCTGAACTGTTTGGGTTTTTTGCCACATTTTACTGTATAATGTGCTAGTTCAGCTGTAGCATAGCCCAGTTCCAGGTTTGCTGTTTCTAGGTCTATTTTGTAACTTCTGAGCATCAAGGTCATACCATCCTTGCTGGTGAAGTCCCTTCTACACCCTTGTTGGAGGAGATTGTTGTCTGGGTCCCATCTAATCAAGGGTGATTGGACTAGAGCTCAGAGAGAGCATTCTTATTGGCTAGTTTGAGTTAAAAGGATTATTTATTGTTTTATTTAAACCCTGCATTTGTGCTTGTTTGTATGTAGTGCATCATCGTGTACTGCCACTTAGTGGTGGTTACTGTTGGTGATTATAGACACAAATGTTTTGCTTGTTAAATTTTCCATTAGCACTTTGCTTGTAGTCCTGCAGTGTTTTTTTGTGGCTCTACTCTACTGTCAGGTGGAACAGTAAGCCTAGCCTCAGTGGTACTAACACACGTCTCACCCACTAGCCATTCCTAAGTGTGACCTTTTTTCCTGACCATATAAATTTACCTAACATTATTGATGGATAATTTCCCACAGTTTCTCCAGCCAGCTTGGTTAACATGGGCATCCTGAGGCAATGTAGCAACTGTCTCATGTTCACCAACAACCCTATACTCCTACTCCACACAAACTCAACATGTGAGAAATGCAACTATATTAAGAACCTTGAATCCATGCTCTCTCACACACCAGTCAGTACATATGACAATGACCAGGTTGTCAGCAGGCACACCTCACCTCCTGTTCCACCCAAACACATATCACATATACCTACATATGCAGAGGTTCTCAATAGAAACATACCTAAACACCAGAGACCTCCCAAACACAAGTACACTATACATAATATTGCCTCTGCAGAACACAATACACATAATAGCTCATGCACCAGTGTCTCACCAGTCAAGCCCTTAAGGCAAAACACAAGACCAAACATATTAGTCATAGGTGATTCCATCATGAGACACACACATGTCTCTCTCACCAGGCTGGCTAAGGAAAAGGTCATGGTCAGCTACTGATCAGGTGCTAGGTCCACCATATCACACATGCACTCAGGTCTCTCAACAACAGGTACTGTTATGACTCCATCATGGTCCATGTTGGTGTGAACGACTTGAGATGTACCTCTCTGGACTACATGAAGAGAGATGTGACTGAGCTCAAATTATGTGTCTCTGGCAGGTATGTCTCTAGCCATAAGCAGCATTTTACTTTCACCTAGGATGATGCCTCACTACAAACAGAAAATGATTGACTTCTGTCAAAGGAAAAAACAACTTCAAAAAGATCAATACATGGCAGGTTCAGGTTAAGGCACTTTAATCTTGCAGCAAGGAGACAAAAACATGCTAATACAGAGTTTGGCTATCTAGAATCAGGAAGTGAAGCCATTTTTATACATTTCTTACAAGACATTGCCTACCAAGCTGACGTAACAAATCAAAATTCTTACAATATTATTTCATAGCAGCTGTTTGTTCATGATTTTCTGCTTACACTGAAAAAACTTCCTAAGAAAAACAATGTGGCCTTGATGACCACTGGTCAGATATAACTTCTCACTATGCAATGTTACCATTCAAGGTACTATGGCTAATTCGAGCACAAAGCAAGTACAGATTATAGTTCATTTCTTCAAGCAGTCTTTGTTCAACTGTATCTATCTTTTCTGCAGCTGTGCGTGTTCTCATAACACGAACAGAGCTGATTGTTCAAGTTCAATAACATTATAGAAAACAGTATTGTTCTATTCATTATTTTCCTGACCTAGCAGATAATCACCTGCTTCTCAGTACATTTCCAAAAGGCATAAACATGAATTTTGCTGTGCTAGCAAATACTTAGTCAGAGAGCATTTTGCAGTTTCAGAAAACATATTGCAGTTTGAAAAACATCTTGTAGTTTCATATAAAACTAAGCTGTACATAAAATAGAATGAAATGTGTTAACCCTTTTAGCTTCTAATAAGCACTAAACACATTAATACATATTTTTCTGACATTTCCCCCCTGTTAATACTTTTTATTCTATTTTCAAAAGCATAAACAGTTTGCTTCTTCTCCTAACTTCTTCTGTTCAGGATTTGCAGTTAAGAGAGTCATTCAGTTTAAACTTATGAAAGTGTTTCACTTTTCAACAGTTCTTCAATTTCAGTACTTTGATACAAAGTCTCAGAAACTGACATGTCTATAAAATCTTTGATTAATCTTTTCATGCAGGGAATAGCACAACAAACACACACTCCTAATAGGAGTAATCCCACACAAATGGCAATCAGGATGTTCATTAGGATGGTACCCCACCCCCCAAACAAATTCTGGAAAAAATCCGTCAGTGGGTTTGGGCCTGGTTTGGTCATGGCCGACACTTGCTGAATCACCTCAAGATGGTCGTTTATCTCATGCTGATGGTCAGGAATATATGAACAGCACTCCTCTTATTAAAGCGCACGTACCACCTTTTGCCGCTAGGGTGAAGTCGAGAGCCATGCGGTTTTGAAGCACCACAGTTCTCATAGCATTCAGTTCATCAGTTACTAATTCGAGAGCAGAAAAAGTTGCATTACTCATTACTTCGAGAAGTTTGGACAGTTTTTTCAGCTCCCAAATCGATTTTACTGCGCCATATGCAGGAGCTATGCCTGCCCATGATATAATAGTGTCACTCAAGTCCATGTGTGTCAGTTTCTTTGTCTTTCACGGAATTATGGTTTCTTGATTGGATTTCCAGATTTCTTGGTGACCTCTCTGACATTTTGAATTCTTCCTTGAGGCAAAACTGCAGTGTGTCATATGGCCGGAACCAGGTAACCCAAAAAACAACTGCCGGACCAATTCTCAGGTAACCATTTGTATGCTTTTTTCCCACACACAAAATAACAATTCTCTATTTTAGTATTAATATATACTTGCCCTGCATGAAACATTTTCTTATCAATGATAGATAGTTGTTTAGAAAGAACCGGATTATGTTGTACTTCATCAACCGTTTTGTGCATTGATTCAAAATATGAGTCATAGTTTGTATCACAAATATAACCTGCATTATTAGCTTTGGTATAACACTTGTAAGGAACAGTCACATTACAATTGCTCCAACCCACCTGAACAGTATCATTTTTGTAAAAACACACAATTCCCTTTTGTGTAACAGGCAGGTACAATGCTATTTTGTCTTGTGATTTTACAGTCGTAGTATCAAAAATCTAATTTTCCCAAGTCTCATTGACCCCTAGGGGGACAGCAGTCATTAATAATCCCCCGTATGCTGTTGGTATAGCTGTGCAAATCCAGCAATTCGAAACATTAAAAGTTTCAGCATACACATATTTAATTGCTTGGTAAGTGTTAAAGTTCGGATGCCAGTCTATGAGTAACGCATCACTTTTTTTAGTTCAGCTCGTGTGGCTGGAAAAAGGAAAGGCCACAGCAAAAAGATTATTGTCACCAGTATAGTTAACAGGATGATCATGCAATACTTCTGAGGTTGTTCTGCATTCCTGTTTGCTCCATATCTGGTCATTTTGTTCTTGTTGTGTAACAGTAACAAAGTTTTTGTCCAGTTCAAAGTTTTTAACCAGTTTGCAGTGTGTCAAGTGAATCCAGGACACACGTTCCGCTATATTGACTGCAGTGGGTGTTGCCAACAAAACTTGAAATGGCCCTTCCCACTTTGGAGATGCCCAGTTCCTCTTTTTTATGACCTTCACCCAGACCCACGAGCCTGGGACTACAGCTGCTTCCGATGGTCTGGTCTGTTCTTTATCTGAAACCGAATTTACCTGCAAAAGTTGTTTATTACTTAGAAGACGTCTCATATATTCTGCGAGTGAACTGTCGGCCTCCTGATCTGCAGGCATGAGAGGTTTCCACTGAGGTATACGATATGCCCTCCCAAACAGTATTTCAAAAGGAGTTAACCCTTTTGCATTTGGAACAGTTCTCATGCTCAACAGTGCCAGAGGCAGGCAGTGCACCCAATTTTTTTGTGTTTCACTAATTAGCTTCCTAAGTTTACCCTTCAAGACCCCATTGTGCCTCTCTACTAGTCCTGCAGATTGTGGATGATATGCACAATGGTTTTTCAAAGAAATTCAAAAAAATCAACTCAACTGTTGTATAGTTTGATTTACAAAGTGTGTGCCATTGTCACTGTAGATCTTTTCTGGTATGCCAAATCTAGGAATAATTTCCTTAAGAATTTTTGCAACAGTAGCTGCATCTGGATTTTTAGTTGGAAAAGCTTCCACCCATTTGGAAAACATATCTATAATGACAAGACAATACTTCTTATTTTCACATTTGTTCAGTTCTATGAAATCCATACAAATAGTATGGAACGGGTACGGTGGTGTAGGGAAACTCCCTTGCTTAGGCTTCAACGCCCCCTGTGCATGATGCTTATTACAAACATGACATGCCGCACAAAAATAGTGTAGTTTATAAATCCGTATGTTGGGAACACTCGATTCACTAACTGTACCATCCCCCCTGTTGAGACATGGCACTGACCATGGCTCAACATAGCTGCATATCTAAACAAGTTAGATGTTTTCCTTCTTTGGAGATGCACAGCCCTTTCTCAAGAATTGCTTCTCATTTTATCCATTTCTGTTTTTCTACTTTCATAGTAAGTGTCTGCATTGTTTTCAACATTTCTAAATCTAAAATCTCAGACGGTTGTAATTCCTTACTCAAAAGAAATACTTCTGAAGCTGCCTGCTTTGCAGCTGTATCAGCTCTCGCATTACCTTTTGAAATTCTATCCTGTTGCTTGGTATGAGCTACACATTTACAAATAGCTACTTTCTGAGGTAACTGAATAGATTCTAACAAATCTAAAATAAACTGCGCATGATTAATCGGTTTGCCAGTAGATGTTATTCCTCTAGTCTTCCACTGTTGCGCAAAAACATGTACAGTAGAAAAAGCGTACTGGCTATCAGTAAAAATGTTTACACATTTACCCTTTGCTAAGGTACATGCCCATGTCAAGGCAATCAATTCTGCTGCTTGTGCAGATAAGTTGTGTGGTAAAGATTTTGCTTCTAAAATCTCAGTATCAGAAACTACTGCATATCCTACTAGGTTCTGTCCTGTGGGACCCCTTTTGCATGAGCCATCCATGTAATATGTCACCTCGGCATCATCCAAGGGAACATCCGTAAGATCTTTTCTAGGTAGTGTCTTTTGCTCAATCTCCTGCAGGCAGCTGTATGGTGTGCCGTCCGCAGGGGTTGGGAGCAAGGTAGACGGATTCAAAGTTGTACACCATTCAATTGTCATATGAGGTTGGCTCAACAGTATAGTCATACAGGAAAGATGTCTAGCAGGAGAAAGATGTGCTACTTTTTCTTGCAGTAAAATAATCGCGACTGCATGAGGCACTCTTAATGTGAGAGGGTGGAACAACACTAAGGCTGAAGCCTGTACTGCCATTGCAGCTGCGACTACTGCTTGTACACAGTGGGGCAGGGATCGCGCCACTGGGTCCAGCTGTGATGAATAGTAAGCTATGTGGCGTTGCTTGTCCCCATGTTGCTGTGTTAACACTGATGTCATATAACCTTGCTTACAATCTACAGTTTAGAAAAAATGTTTGATAGTTTGGTAATCCTAAAACTAATGAGGATGCAATCAATTGCTTTAATTTACAGAAAGCTGATTTTGCTTCTGGTGTCCATTGTAATAAATCTTGTGCTGCCATAGGTTTCTTGTATATCAAGTCGGTCAGTGGAGCAGATTCCAAGGCATAGTTTGGAATCCAACTCCGACAGAAATTAGTTGTACCCAGGAAGGACATCATTTCCTTCTTGGTAGTTGGTTTGGGTGCTTGTAAAATTGCTATTTTCCTCTCTTCATCTAATATTCTGCCTTCTTTGGATATCACATATCCCAGGTATTTAACCTGCTTTTTCCAAAGCTGCAATTTGTTTTTGTTTACTTTGTCCTTGAGTGGCTAGAAATTGTAGTAATGCTATGGTATCTTCTCTGCATTCTTACTGGGTGGGAGCTGCCAGCAGGATGTCATCTACATAAAGTAAAATCTGGCTACCTCTCGGTGGGATAAATCCCGCCAAGTTACTTGCCATTTCCTGTGCGAATATTGTTGGGCTTTCACAATACCCCTGTGGTAGTCTTGTATATGTGTACCTTTTCCCCTGAAATGTAAATGCAAACCAATGTTGGCTGTCAGGGTGTATCGATATTGAAAAGAAAGCATTGCTAATATCTACCACAGAAAAATACTTCTGTTGAGGCTTCAAATCATTTAATAGGGTGTGTGGATCTGGCACCGTAGGTGCTCTAGGTATTACTGCGTCATTTACAGCTTGTAAATCTTTGACCATACGCCATTCTCCGTTTGCTTTCCTGACAGGAAATAAGGGTGTGTTACATGGTGAATAGGGAGATTCTATCAGTACTCCTTCCTTAAGTAAAGCTGCTATTATAGGTTTGATTCCTACTTCTGCATCTTTCCTTAAGGGATACTGTCTCTTCTGTGGTCTGAATGCTGATTTTGGCATGATAACTGGTCCTGCTGTACGAATAAGTCCTACATCTGATTTGCCTGTTGACCAGAGAGTTTCTGGTATGCCTTGTATGGCATCTTCTTCCTCTTCTGATAAGAGTGCTAATCGGCTGTTCTCGCTAGACTGCAAAGTTGCACAGCTGAGTGTGTCTGCATTATCCAATTTAACTTCTGCTTTTGTACTCCCTGTTCTGACAGTTCTAACTCTGTATGTTTTTCCCACTTTGTGACTTTTTCTCCTAGGTCTACCCATTTCACATTCTTGTCCTTAGTTAAACTAGCATGTGGTAATCGATTAGATTTATAAAGTGCAAAGAATTCCTGGGGCAATGAACAGCTAACTACACTGTTTCCTTCTGTGTCCCAGTACAGATTACATAATACTAATCTGTTTGCATGGTTTCTAAACAGTTCTTGCTCATATTCCTTATCAGGTCCTGGTGTGCTACAATAATACAGAGTACAGTTCAACAAATGCTGTTTATCAGTGTCAAGGGAGAGGGACTTACTGATGGCTACGTTCATCAGCTCTTCGGTTACTGCCCTTGGACCAGTCATGACCAAGTCCTGGCTGTACCAATAAAATGTTTCACCCTCCGGTCGCACTACAAAAGTATCCATTTGTCACGGTGCTTCCATACCCTGCATAGTGGGAACTACTGCTATGCCAGATATCTGCATAAGGCCTCTGCCCAAAAGGTTTACTGGGCATTTTGCAGAAACAACAATTTTGCTTTTCTGGGTCATCCCTGAAACAGGGTCAGTTATTGCTATGTTATGGGAGAGTGGCTCCCGATACAGCTGTCCATTAGCTGCTTTCACTAATATGTAATCAAATGATTCTGAATTTACTGGTAGTTTGGAAGGATGTATCAGGGTCCGTGATGCCCCTGAGTCACACAGAAATTTAACTTTCCTCCCCTCTACCAGAAGTGTAACTTCCAGTTTCATGTCTGCTAAGTAGAGCTCTAGGCTCAATAATGCTAAGTCTAAAATTTCACTTTCTTCACTATCTGTGATTTCCTGCACTTCCTCTATTTCTTCTATCACATCCTCTACTCCCTCTATCACATTTGCATTTGTTTTTTCTTGGTTATTCCTTTCTAGTGATTCTTGGCTATCATATAGTCAGTCCTCACCCTCCTTATCTTCCATGGTTACCTTCTTGTTTTGCTTGCAATCCCTTGCTAAATGTCCCTTTTTTCCGCACTTAAAACATTCACCCCTTTTCTTTCTCTCTTCAAACTCCTCTGATCGCTTATCAGATTGTTTGTTTTCCTGGGCATTTTTCTTGCCCTTTTTCACAGACTGTACTACAAAAACTTCTGCTCCATCTTCTACAGCAAATACTTGGGTTTTCTTTTTCTTTTTGTTATTAAAATGCCTTTCGGCGTGTCTTGCATATTCAAGTAACGACTGTAATCTGCTTGTACGGTGATCTACATTGTGCTTTGTAATAAAGCTGCTGATGGGCGCAATACTGCCTTTCAAAAATGCATTCTTTAGCTGCTGCTCATATGGGGAATCTTGTGTTTGGTCTTCAGGTACCTGCATTTCACAATGGTTATTAAAACATTCTAATAATCTAGCATAATATCTATCAACAGTTTCACCTTCTTGTTGGATGCATTGATTAATGCAAGTCCAGTCTGCCCTAGGCTTCCATTTCTCAGAGATTTGGTCTGTCAGACCTTTCACTCTGTTTTCCAGCTCTGCGTTGCTATGTGGGAGTGGCTTGTGTTCTGCGTCACGGGAATTCCAGTTGCCACTGATCATGTGCCAATCTGGACCTACGATTTGTCTGACTACTTTTTCTACTTCTTTTCCATTTAAATGATAACTTAACCTCATGCCCTGTAAGTCTTCTAAGAATTTTCTAAAATTAACTTTTGGATGGGGAATTCCCTCTGTGGCTTTCTGGATATCTTCCGGTGTCCACGGTCTATATACCAGGAGAGTTGGGTCCTGCCCTTCCTGTCCTGCCTGAGGATGTGGTACTTCCATGAGTGGACATATCTCTTCTTCACTCATAGCTCGTGAATTTTTATTTATTTGATATAACTCAATATCCCCTCTTAAGTTACGTGTTCGAGACCTAGTCTCGACAGGATCTCTGACAAACGGTTTTGGTTTCGCAGGGACAGCCGGGTATAGTGGAGGTGGACCAGCTTGTCCACTCGCTTCATATTCTGGTAAGGGAAGCGGAGGAAGCAGAGGGGTTGATGCTATTACCAAGTTATTATCCTCTTTATCTAGAAACATTGCTTTTGAATTATTGTTCTTTTGTTCCCTACTGTTTGCTTCCTCAATCCACCTGTGTGCCTGAGGGATGCCTAATTGACGTTGCTTTTTCACCTGACCTTTTGCGTCAGTTTTAAGCTGTTTGACAAGTTTAATAAGAGAGGATTTTTCTAATTTGCCATCAAATTCATATTTATTAACCCATTTTGTATAGTACCTAACATTGTCGGCATGTTGTAATTGCATATATTTTGCATCTTCAGTTAATGGTGGACCTTGGGATCTTTTTGTGCACTTATTTCCCATTTTATTTTAACCTTTAAGCTGCTACGTAACCCTTCTTATTTTTACGTGGTACCACAATTTTCTCTTCTTCACAGTTTATCTAGAATAACTGTTTCCCTGATCTATGACAAGACAGCAGTCTTTGTGTCCCTGATCTGCACAAGACAAATCCCCTGAAAAAACAAATACTGTAGTCTAGTCCCTGATCTAAAACAGAAAAAAAAGGTAAATTCCTCCCTAACTGAGCCTCTGTGATTGATCGTCTGGTTCGAGGAAAAAACGTTAACTCGTCCTCCAGTCCCAGATCAGAACAGTGGCTGGCCTCTTTTGAACGACAATTTAGTCGGAGGTATTTCAGCGCAGAAGAACCAATGTGGTTTCTTTCCCGTATGGTTTCATGCCACCTAGCCCATCTGACCTGAGGTGAAGTGTTTCCAGTCCGAAGGACCAATCTGGTGCCCAACGTGGGGCAATATGCTTTCTGAAACTGCAAAATGCTCTCTGACCTAGTATTTGCTTGCACAGCAAAATTCATGTTTATGCCTTTTGGAAATATACTGAGAAGCAGGTGATTATCTGCTAGGTCAGGAAAATAATGAATAGAACAATACTGTTTTCTATAATGTTATTGAACTTGAACAATCGGCTCTGTTCGTGTTATGAGAACACGCACAGCTGCAGAAAAGATAGATACAGTTGAACAAAGACTGCTTGAAGAAATTAACTATAATCTGTACTTGCTTTGTGCTCGAATTAGCCATAGTACCTTGAATGGTAACATTGCATAGTGAGAAGTTGTATCTGACCGGTGGTCATCAAGGCCACGTTGTTTTTCTTAGGAAGTTTTTTCAGTGTCAGCAGAAAATCATGAACAAACAACTGCTATGAAATAATATTGTAAGAACTTATGATTTGTTACGTCAGCTTGGTAGGCAATGTCTTGTAAGAAATGTATAAGAATGACTTCACTTCCTGATTCTAGTTAGACAAACTCTGTATTAGCACGTTTTTGTCTCCTTGCTGCAAGATTAAAGTGCCTTAACCTGAACCTGCCGTGTATTGATCTTTTTGAAGTTGTTTTTTCCTTTGACAACTTCAATAATTGGCTTAGTTTCTGGTGTCATTCTAAGGGGATCCAGTATCTGTCAGCCTGGGATGACATGATCAACAGACCTCAATGCTTTGCAAGAGATAGTCTTCATCTGTCACCCCTGGCATTTTGGCTACTGGCTAAGACTCTTGCCACCCCCATAGTGCCTTTTTTGGCAGTGTCTCAAGGACAAAATTCCCAACATAAAAATTCCATCCAAAAACAACCTCAAGTTTATGCTGCTAAATGCTAGGAGTCAACATGAAACTGCACTCAGTGAAAGCAGCCATCACCTTGGAAGACACAGACATTTGTGCAATCACAGAGACCTGGTTCAAGGCTGTGGAGAGGACCCCAGCCATACTGGGTTACACCTCCCTCCACACATTCAGACCACAAACTGAAGGCATAAAAACTAGAGGAGGAAGTGTATTAATACTCGGGTCTGTTAGCCTGTAAGAACAATTGCCAATAAAGTTCCTGGTTTTCTTTTAGGTCTTCCCAATGACCACCCCTAGGATTTTTTCTTACTTGTTCTAAAATGCAAACTCTAAATGTACTATTTACTCATATTCTAGCATGTTTTGCCAAGCAGTTGGTGTCTACATCACGTGTAATATCATAAACATGTTCATACATACATTTCTTGAGTGCCCTTCCTGTTTTACCAATGTAAAAGGCATCACAGTCCACAGTGACAAGTAATGATATAAACAACTCCAGTAGTGTTACAGTTATAATAACTCTGAACTGTCACCTCCCTTCCTTAACTTTCCAAGTGTATTGCGGCATGTTGCTTATGTAAGGACATTGTTTGCAGTTATGTCCCAGTTTTTCCATTCATTTTATGTATCTCCTTCTCTTTGTTGGACTCGTACATATTTTTCAAACACAGTCCCTTCCTATATGTAAACTTTAAAGGGTTTTTAAAGACATCTAATGTGCCAGGCAGTTGACTAAACAAATCCCAGTATTTACAAATACTCTCCTTTATACAAAAGTACTCCTTGTATTCCAGACAAATTGTGGAACAGTAACTTTTATCATTCTGAAATCTTACACTGTTTGTGTCAGCATTGGTGTAAGGGCCAACAACGTCATCCCTTCCCCCTAAAATAGGCAAAAATCTGTTGTCACTGACTTCTAAAATTATCTTAGAAACTGGTTAGGGTAGCCCCTTAGTAAAAACATACTCCTTAAGTTTTCCCTTTCATCCACAAATTCATCAAAGACATCATACGAGTGCACACACAAGTAATCACGATTAGCAATGAAATGATGACACTATATATTGACTGCATTTGTGATAAAACCTAGTTCTGAAGAAGTCCACTTTTTTACAAAAGCCCTCAACTTTATTATTTTATCTTAATAAAATGTGGCTATAATCCTTATCTAATCTATTCGGTGCCGGCCCTGTTTTGTTTGTGGTGTATTTAAGGCAGTGGTGGTTAAATATACATATATCCCATGGGCCACCACTGCAGGAGGTTTAATGTATTACAGTGAAGACTCGAGCTTGGCTGGGTCTATCTAAGTTTAGAGACAAGAAAGATGAAATTCCATCAATTCTTTTTCCTGGGCTATTAAAACAAAAATAATGTAAGTGCTGTCTAATAAATGGAAAGAAAGGGTGAAATGGTTTTGATCAGGCTTTTGTAAGGTCACATATGCGTGGCTTAAGGAGAAAAAGTTGTATTTGTATACCATCAATGTTAAGAAAGAACTTGTATCAAATCAAAGACCTTCCTTGCTCATATCTGTTAATGTGTGCCATCACAATTCTGCCAGCTACATTATATCTACAATATGTAAACTGATCCTTTATGCTCACTCTGGAATTACAGATTGTGGCAACTCCATTTCATTATGCACAATATACTGACTGTTTTTTTTTTTTCCGTCATGTATTTTGAAACTTTGAATTTCAGCTTATCCAGTCCTCCAGCTACAAATGTATCCTCATCATGTATCCCTCCTGCACCTAACACAAAACTCAAACCATGCTGGCCAGAGTTCACCTGCTGTAAAGTAAATACTTCCCTCATTGCCTTTGACAAATGTCTTAATTTCACTTTAAATACCACTTTCTTGTTGTTGTTGTTGTGTCTTTTGGCTTTTCCCAGTTAGGGGTCGCCACAGCGGAACTCCGGTCCGCTAATGATTGGCAGTTGATTTTTACGTGCCGAGTTGCCAGCCCTGATGCACAACCTTCAACGAAGGTATGCCCATTCACGCATGTCTCCACGCAGAAGACTCTCTAGCTGAGAATCAAACCGGACAGCGTCTTACTGTGAGGTGACAACGCTACTGCAGCACCACCACTGCGGATATGTCGTACGGAAAAGAAACTATATAATTGTGGATAGCCTCTAAATGACTGCTGTATGTATTCTCTAAAACTGTTGTTCAGCTCTAACACATAAAATTAGTAGATGTGATCTGGAGCAGTGATGTGCTCAAATTATAATACTCTTTACTGTGCAGTTATCTGCAGTATGCTGACAGCTTGTATACATAACAAGAGAGTGTTAGCATTACTCAAGTAGATTTTGAGGCAAAAACCATGTGTGTGTACACTTCTTAAAGTGCATTTAAAAAAAAAAATGATCAACCCAGACTTCATTAAAACCTTTTTTTCTTAGTGATCTATTCAGTAAAAACTGCATTTGAAAAAAAAACACTAGATGGTGTCTATAATTAAAAAAAAAATGTTATCTCTCCTCCTCACTAGATGCAACTATTAAGCCACTACATGTTGAAGGAAGACAAGAGTTTGGTTATAAAATTAAACAGACACATTCATGGAGTATTCTGTATTACTGACACACAGGATGTCATAGGTTTTACATGAGTGATCAACTTCATCTGTTCCACAGTGTGCATGCTACCACCCATCTCAGCAGAGGAGGACCTAATTATTTTGGCATATTGGGCCTTTCCCTGATCTGCCCCCCTCCCCCCCAAAAAAAGCTCTTTCAACATGAAACAACAAAAAAACACTTTACTGTTTTATACCTTATGGAACACACAGTACTCAGGCTGGTTTAAAAAAAATAAATATATATGTGTATGTGTGTGTGTGTGTGTGTGTGTATATATATATATATATATATATATATATATATATATATATATATATATATATGTATATATATATATACACATCACATTTTTTTAACAGTAGTAAACAGCAAACTGCTTTCTATGTTTGTTGCAAGCAGTGGCTTTATTTTATGCTGCACATACAGTACTACAGCACTCAGGTTTGTTGAAAAAACTTTTTTTCTTTTAAAACTGTAGCAAATTGCAAGCAGTTGTTACAGTTTATACCATGTATGGAGTGCTGCAGCACTCAGGTTTGTTAAGAAAAAAGGGGATTTGTTTTTTCTTTTAAACTGTAGTAAACTGCTTGATGCATTTGTAGCAAACAGTCGCTATAGTTTATAACATATGGACCACAAATACAATAACAGCAACACACAGAAGAGTAACTGGGGTCAGCCAATCATGCTCCATAACACTTTGTGCCAGGGTGGCTGCCCCTTCACCCCCATCCTAGCCACACTACCACACCTCAGACACTTTATCTCCATCACCACTAGTTTCCCCAACTGCTCTGCCTTCACTGCCCAGGTTTCTGTACCATACAATAGTACTGGTTGCACTGCTGGTTTGTGCTCCTTACTTTTCAGCTTCTTTGGCATTCTTCGGTCAGACACTATCCCTAACACAATGTGCCAATAAGCTGCAGTAACTCTGATTGTAGACTTGACCTCCTCATTGAAACTTCCCTTCTCCTCAACCAACCCTCCCAGACATTTGAAGCTGTTAACGTGTTCCACTATTTTCCATTCTGCCTTAGTTTTCAGCTTCATCTGATTTCACTTGCTTGCTGTCATGTCCACCTGTCTTTACCTAGTCTTCACCTACAGGTTTGCATTCCATTCCCCTATCATTTGCTAAAGTTGCTGATCAGAGTTTCTTTGTAATGCTACATAATCTGCATACAGCAGCTTTAGTGATCTCTCCCATCCAACCTGTTTGTTAATATAGTCCACCACCAATATGAACAGGATTAGGCTCAGAATGGGAACCCCTCTTTGAATCTGAAAACTGTTTACACTTGTGTTATTGGGTACATACACAGAGCCTGCACTAATTCCACCAATGTTTCCACAATTTTGAGCCATCACAGGACTACCTTAGCTTTCTTGGGATTTTGTCCTCTGCTTTTTCCATGTATAGGAAAGCCCGGTTGGACTCTTTTTTTTTTTTCATCTCTACTAAGTGTCTCAGTATAAATATTGAGTTTGTTGCACTGCATTCTGACCCAAATCTGAACTGTTCATCTCCCACCATACTTTCTTCTACTCTATGTATTCATTTATCTCTCACCCTCTCCAGCATTGTCGTAGTTTAATACTTCTGCAGTGCCCATGTTTGCAGATATTCCCTTTGTTATTGTACACTGGCAATAGAAGGTACATTACCCAGTCATCTGGGATATGCTCTCCATAGCACTATGAGTCACTAGCTCATCCACTTCTGTGTCTCTGCTCGACAGTGGCACAGGAAAATAACTTTCTTGGGTGGCGTAAGCCAGGGAACCTTGTTGGCTAGGCTTACATAGGCCCTTGGGCCGATAGCCTAGTACCTACCTATGAACCTTCTAGACCTAGTTGCCATGACTTTATCTGAATTCAGCCTCTTTCTCTAACTTCATTTTCAGTAATGCACTTTGTTCTTCTTCGGGGGGGGGGGTGCCTTCTCTTCCTCTTCCATTGCAGCTATCTATGCAGGAATATAGCTCCTCTGTGGCTTCTAGAAGTATTAATTTTGACAGCAAAGCATAAGACCAAACCAACGATTAAAAGACTGACTGTAGCAAAAAATACTGCAAATCCAAATAAACTCAGTATGTTCACCAAGGCTCTGGGCATAAAAATCACAAACTCGTAGTTAAAAACAAAAAAAGCAAAAAAACAAACTCTGGTTTATTATGACACAGGATAAGTGCTTTCACAAATGTGCTTCTTCAGATCTTAAGTTAAAATACATACAACACCCTAGATATTTAAAAAGCCAAAAAAAAAACAGACAATTTTCTATCAGTGATGCAGTGGCCTCACCTTCAATGTAGGTTTTAAAGGTATGGTGTAATTCATGACACCCTGTGTGCCTGCAAAATAGCTATCCAACCCATCTCCCGATATTCACTCTTATTAACCAGGTCCCCTCCTCTAAGGCTATTCCTAACTATTTCCACCACTGTAAACATGAAGGCATGTCCATTGTTATTCTTAACATGCTTATATAAGGCATTTATACTGTTTTTATTCCTAATATCTCCTAAATGTTGGAGGACCCGTTCTTCAAGTTTCTGGTTGGTTTTACCTCTGTAGAAAGACGGACAATCCACACAGGTGGCCAAATAAACCAAATTCTCTGTTTTGCAATTAGCATAAAAATGAAACTCGTACGTTTTACCTGTAGTTGGATGCTTAAAGGAATTCAAACCTGAAATAAAATTACATGCTCTGCAATTTCTGCAAGGGAAGGTACCTTCCCTCAGCTCTAACTTAACCTGCTTCTTAAAGGGTTTGTAGCAAAGTTCTCTCTTAAGTGTATTATTATTCCTAAAGATGAACCTAGGTTCATCCCCCACAACCTCACTAACGTTATCGTCAGACCTTAGAATGGACAAATTTTGTCTAACATCACAAACAGATGACACATTACTACTGAATTTAAATG